>NC_086320.1:175476837-175664337 GCF_036172605.1 Pelobates fuscus | reverse complement strand
TTTTTTTTTTAAGCCTATATGTGCTTTTTTTCACGTTGGAGTAATACTTTTTAATCTTAAATTATCTTTTCTAACGCTGTATTTGCACACTATGCTGGCGCGACGCATTATGGGGCTGGTAAATAATTTTTTTCCAGGGCTGCTTTTAATTCCCAGTCCGGCCCTGTTAGGAACCACAACAGCAATGTTTCGACCCCAAAAAGGTATTTTGTAAAATTGATGTATGTATCAGCTTGACATATATATAACACATTTTAAACAATCACTATTATGAAATACACTTGTGAATCAGTATCCTAAGCAAGTAGTTTAACAACTGAAAGTAGTATACTACTTATCAGCAATACTTAATTACATTAATTAGAAAGATAGTAATACTTCATTGCCAAAAACAAACAAGCTTTGAAAGACTTATTTATTTGTTGATACAGGAAAAAGAAATGTATATATTATTTTTATATGGATACTGACATAACATCCAAGTGTATATAGTACATAAAATACACATATACACAACATAAATACAATATAAAAAGACTAGAGTATATGATTACAGAAATTTCCATTATCGATTAGAGATCCTTGATCAAGATCACAGAGTATTGCTATTAAGAATCCTTAACACATCAAATTCACAGAATTGTTATATATAGAAGAAAGTGTATATAGACAAATAACCTTAAATAGGCTATAATGACTAATTTGGAGTCAAAGTGTATATAATATATGCATAATTTAAAACATTTAAAGAGACACAAATCTGACTATAATCACTGTAGGTGATCGCGAAGTGCAAAGTGTATAGGATTTAAACCAGTGTTAAACTGTGTTCGAATTAGATAAGTGGCTATATATAATAGAAAATTTGCTTCATACTTACCATAATTTTATTTTCCTGATAATTATTCATGGCAGCATTTACTCATGGGTTATCTCCTCCCCTTACAGCAGAAAGGACAGGAAATAGAACTTTGAAACTGGTATAAATAGATCCTCCCCCTTCCCATCAGGCAGTCTTTGTAACTAGCTTCATAACTCCTATAGTATATGGGTGGGAACGTAATGCTGCCATGAATAATAATCAGAAAAAGAAAATTACGGTAAGTATGAAGCACATTTTCCTTTTTTCCTGACATTATTCATGGCAGCATTTACTCATGGGGAATACCCAATCAGTATTATATAGAGGGAGGTACAGCGTTCAAAACAGCTAATAGCTATAAAACCATTGTTGAGCTGTATAAATCTGCTCAGAAAAGATAATTTTCCCTAGAGGCTGCAAGATCAGCAACCTCCTGGCATTCAATATCTGAAATATCCTGAATAATGATAGAGAGTCATATAGGAATTAAAGCCATGATAGCATTTAAATCAGAACCTTGACAAAGGCATAACTTTCAGAGATCATACTGGAACAAGCAGATAATGTTGGATGAGAACGGACACGCCATGCTATTAAAGGACCACTATAGTGCCAGGAAAACATACTCATTTTCCTGGCACTATAGTGCCCTGAGGGTGCCCCCACCCTCAGGGATGAGGAAAGGGGTTAAAACTTACCTTTCTCAAGCGCCGGGCGGGGAGCTCTCCTCCTTCGATCCTCCTCCTCTCCTCCTATTCGGCTGAATGCGCACGCGCGGCAAGAGACGCGCACACGCGGCAAGAGCTGCGTACGCATTCAACCGGTCTCATAGGAAAGCATTATCAATTTTCACAGTGAGAATCACGCAAGCGCCTCTAGCGGCTGTCAGTGAGACAGCCACTAGAGGATTTGAGGGCTGGATTAACCCATTTATAAGCATAGCAGTTTCTCTGACTTCGTTTATAAAAAAAATGGGTTAACCCTAGCTGGACCTGTCACCCAGACCACTTCATTAAGCTGAAGTGGTCTGGGTGCCTATAGTGGTCCTTTAAACGACGATTCACACTGCTTCCTCTTGCCTAGTGAACTACTTACCTAGTGAACTACTTACCTGAAGATACAGGAACAAATCAATATCTGCCTGTCAGAAAGAGGCAGAGCCTAGTAGAGAAACAAGAGTCTGTTATTAAAACATTGCAACAATGAACCGATGTTGCAAAATTCAGATTCACAACAATACCTCACACAATGGATGAATTGATACAGCAATGATCAGTCACAGGAGAGGAATAAACTAATAACATTACTAGGCAAAGGCAAGAAGAATCATATAGAGATTAGTTGAGGGAAAAAAAGAAATATCGGTATGAGCCATAGAATTTGTGGCAACTACTAAATTATAAGGAGGCCAACCACGTCAGTACCTACATTCAAAGATAAACATATTGCAAATAGTACAGATTATGCCAAACAGTATAATGAAATTTATTAGAGACTGTTGTGCAACATAAGTGAGAGATATATATAATAGGCAAGATACTAATGGGAAGGTGATAACCAGAGACACATTATACATTGTGGCAACAGACAGACATAATAAGCAGGATAGTAGAAGATATTCAGTTATCCTTCTGAGAACAACAACCGCATACTTACTCTTACCTTATCTTCAGATAGTGAAGAAGTACTTATGGCAGAGCCTATGGTGATAATAAGCAGCTTGTTATATCTGCAAGATATCAACACCAATACAAGTATATAATCCACAAGTATTAAATCAATGCAATGTTAGGAGTGACCATAACTTATACCGATCTAGGTACAGAGACCATGTAAAACATATCAGTCAAATGTTTGTCATCAACAAGCTGCATTACCTTACATTATGCAGGACGAATCAACCATTTAAAGCCACACATTGGTTGCAAATTCCAGATTTAAGGACCCCTAGAAGAATCCCCATGAATATCAGAAGAGAGGTCCGTAATGGAACTACCTGTTTAGGGATTTCCTCTATTGTTCAGGCAGCAGGTGAATTTTACCTGAAATAGTAAACCTGGTAGAATGGTCTGGGGACTGGAAAGACCTTAAAATACTTGTAATACACAGCATCAAAGTTACCTGGAGCATATGAGCCTAAAAGAATACCTGTATTGCAGAAAGGAAATTATAATGTTCCCCTTCACAACAGGGGAA
The DNA here is from genome assembly GCF_036172605.1 of Pelobates fuscus. Classification (NCBI taxonomy): domain Eukaryota; kingdom Metazoa; phylum Chordata; class Amphibia; order Anura; family Pelobatidae; genus Pelobates; species Pelobates fuscus. The sequence continues at coordinate 175,661,279 of NC_086320.1, read as the reverse complement.
TCGGTCAGAAGTGTCTGATCATTAACTCCTTAAAGGGACACTGAACCAAAAGCATGCCACTCCTGACATATACTAAAGGGATTGCCAAACTTTCAGGTCCCCAAAGGATAAAAGAGAATACTAAATATAAAATGTATGCTTTAAGGAAATGAATTCAGAGTTAAAGAATAAAAGGTTATGACCAGGTGAAAGAAAAAACAATATTAACAGCTTTTAAATCAGGTAATGGCTTCAGCGTTACCTACTTATGAGATCAAGTAATAGCCCAATTTGTGCTCCTGCAACCAGTATGATCTACTAAGCTGTGCATCAGTAATCAGCATTTATCTTAAGGTAATGTAACACTGTCACCAATTGAACAAAAAAAAAACATTCCCTATCTTGAACAGAGAGGAGAGGATGCCTGGCAATAGAAAAACTTTTGTAGAATGGTCTCATGTATAAATACATAGGAGTGCACCCACACAAAAACAAAACAAAACATTGATTCTGTTAACCCGTTAAATCTGGAGGGCGTACTATTACGCCCTGCAGGAGCCAGCTCTAAACGCCGGCGGGCGTAATAGTACGCCCTCGCTATAATGGCCGCCCACGTGGCCGGCGCTAATCGCCCGCTGCAGATCGCGGTCGGGGGGATGCCTGACTTCCCAGGCAACCCCCCCTGTGGCCGGTGACCACGATCTGCAGTCTCAGATCGCAGTGACAGACTGTGACTGAGATCAGTATTTAGCGTGTGTCAGCCGATTTCAAATCGGCTGACACACGTGGCCGGTGGCTTTCCCCTGTGCAGATCGCGGTCGGGGGACATACCTGGCCCCCCAGGCAGTCCCCCTGGGGTCAGTGACTGCGATCTGCACTGTTTGATCGCAGTGACAGGCTGTCACTGCGATCTCAGAGCGCTCTGATCGCAGTGACAGCCTGTCACTGCGATCAGTGTTGCATGTGTCAGCCTAATGGCTGATACATGTAACAGGCGCAATGATCCCCCTGCAGATTGGTAGGGGGAGTGCTTGTACCACCCAGGCACTCCCCCCTGTGGTCAATTACCCAATCTGCAGTAAGTGATCATAGTGACAGCCAGTCACTGTGAACACTATTACTATGTGTCAGCCAATGACCTCAGATCACTGGCTGACACATTGTCTCTGCCCCTCTCCTCACCTCACTTCGAGAGAGGCAGAGACATCGTTGTTTTACAGCTCCTGTAAAAAGAAAAAAAAAGTTTTATTACTTTATAAAAGTTTTAAAAAATGTATTTTATTTAACCCTTTCAGTGCTGATCACAGCGTATTACTGTCATCAGCTGACTAGGGCATCTACTACTTTTGTACTTTATTTAAAAAAATATTTTGGGTCAAAAAAAATAACTTCAAATTTTTTTTTACCCTTTGTGACAGTTGCAGCAACCGAAATCTCCATTACCCTTTCCCCGCTGCCGTCACTGTACAGTATATCTGCTGCACGGTCAGGGCCGTTTGAAGGAATTTGGGGGCCCCAAGCAAAATGGACATGGAGGCCCCCACATGCACGCTCAAGGTCTGGGCCCCCCGGCGCCTGCACCCGGGTCCTCCCCCCCCCCCCCCCCCCGAGTCCGCCCACAGGGATGCAGTGTCTGCAGGGCCGGTGCAAGGATTTTTGCCGCCCTAGGCAAAAGTAAAGTTTGCCGCCCCCCATGTGACATCACAGTGCCCCACCCATATGATCTGCCATGTTAACTAACACAGTGCTGCAGTGCCGCCGTGTTTACAATAAAAGGCCTGCAGGGACAGGCTATAGACACCAGAACCACTACATTAAGCTGCAGTGGTTTGGGGGACTATAGTGTCCCTTTAATGTGAGGTAAATTAGAGATTAGTGCCACGAATAATATACTAGATTGCCTACTTACACCCAGATGAGGATGATGATGGGCTTCAGCTGCCGTCTGGCTCCACTGGTCTGGTGTAGAACAGGCTCTCTGGAGGCGGTTTGTAACTGTGGTCACAAAAATCAATGTTCTGGGAGAACGGGAAGCAGCTCCATTTTTTGAGGGCCATTTACACAGCTCAAGGTCTGGGTCCCAGGGTCCACCTTCATGTTCCACCAATGAGTTTGTTCCCAGGGGTGTGTTTGTGTGGGGTTCGGGGGGAGATGTCCTGATGTGTGTAAGGAATGCATTGTGTGAATCTGTTTTTGTATGTGTAAGGGCTGCAAGGTGAGTTTGTGTATGTATGGGATGCAGTGTGTGTGTCTGTAAGGCAGTGTTTCCCAACCCAGTCCTCAAGGCACACCTACCAGTCCAGGATTTAAGGATTACCCAGTTTTGTCTAAGGTGTTTTTAGAAAAAAAAGAAAAAACACCTTAGACACAACTGGGTCACCCCTAAATCCTGGACTGGTAGGTGTGCCTTGAGGACTGGGTTGGGAAACACTGCTGTAAGGGATGCACTGAGGGTGTGTGTAATGCATTGTGTGTTTTTCTGTGTGCAAGGGGTGCATTGTGTGTGTGTGTGTGTGTGATGGATGTCAATCTCTCCCCCTACCCCCGTCAATTTCCTTCTTCTCCCCCCCTCTCCAATTTCCTTCTTCTCCCCCTCCCTCTCATTGCCTTCTCCCCCCCTCCAATTTCCTTCTTCTCCCCATCCCTCACATTTCCTTCCTTCTCCCCCCTCCAATTTCCTTCTTCTCCCCCTCCCTCTCATTTCCTTCTTCTCCCCCTCCCTCTCATTTCCTTCCTTCTCCCCCCTCCAATTTCCTTCCTCCCCCCCTCCAATTTCCTTCCTCCCCCCTCCAATTTCCTTCCTCTCCCCCTCCAATTTCCTTCCTCTCCCCCCTCCAATTTCCTTCCTCCCTCCCCCCCTCAAGTTTCCTTCCTCCCTCCCCCCTCAAATATCCTTCCTCTCCCCCTCCCTCAAATTTCCTTCCTCTCCCCCTCCCTCAAATTTCCTCCCTTCCTCTCCCCCCTCCCTCTCCCTCTCCCTCAAATGTCCTCCCTTCCTCTCCCCCCCTCCCTCAAATGTCCTCCCTTCCTCTCCCCCCTCAAATTCCTACCTCTCCCTCCCCTCCCTCAAATTTCCTTCCTCTCCCCCCCAAAAAAAATTCCTCCCTCCCTCTCCCCCCCACTCCCTCAAATGTCCTCCCTCCCTCTCCCCCTCCACCCACTCAAATTTCCTCCCTCTCCCCCCCACCCACTAAAATGTCCTCCCTCTCCCCCCCACCCACTCAAATTTTCTCCCTCTCCCCCCCACCCACTCAAATTTCCTCCCTCTCCCCCCCACCCACTCAAATGTTCTCCCTCCCCCCCCACCCACCCACTCAAAATGTCTCCCTCCCCCCACTCAAATTTTCTCCCTCCCCCCCCCACCCACCCACTCAAATTTTCTCCCTCCCCTCCCCCCACTAAAATTTTCTCCCTCCCCCCTCCAATTTCCTCCCTCCCTCTCCCCCACTCACTGAAATGTCCTCCCCCAACTGGCTGTCCCTGACACCCGGCGGGCGCGCGAGGGAGCACTCTCCCTGGCTGAGTGCTTCCTCTTCAGCTCCCTCGCGCGCCGCGTACTGATGCCGGAGCCGGAAGATGACGTCATCTTCCGGCTCCAGCATCAGTACGCGGCGCGCGAGGGAGCTGAAGAGGAAGCACTCAGAGGAGAGTGCTCCCTCGCGCGCCCGCCGGGTGTCAGCAGGGCCAGCCTCTGGGGGGCCCTGAGGTGACCGGCTGCTGGGCCCCCCAGGAGAAGAGGCTGGCCCAGTGCCAGTGGGTACATACCGGGCCCCCTGCGACCCGGTATGTACCCACTGAATGTGGGGCCCGGACGACCTGAGCAGTCCGGGCCCCCCAGGACCGCATGCCCCTGCCGGCTCTGCTTGGGGCCCCGGGCCAGCTCGGGGCCCCAAGCAGTTGCTTGTTTTGCCTGTCGGGTAGCGACGGGCCTGTGCACGGTACTATATCAGTGATCACTGTGATCAGAGGGCTCTCTATTTTTTCCATAACTTAAAAATAACCCTTTCAGTACTGATCGCAGCTGCCTATACTGTGATCAGTACATTTATTTTATTTTTGAGGGTGGGTATTGGGTGTTAGGCAGGTAGTTAATTAATTAGCCCCTTAGTTAGCCCCTTTCACTTAATTAATTTTTCCCCCTAGAATGGCACATCGCTACTCAGACGAGGAGGCGTATGCCATTCTGGCAGGCAGTGATAGTGACACTCTGCAAGACAGTGACACTATCACTGCCTATGACATTGAGCCTTTGAGTGAGACCTCAAGTTATGGTGCCCCACCACCACTCACAAGAGGACGCTCAGAATGCCCAATGCCAGAGGGAGACTGGGTGCCTTCAAACATTATGGCACCAGAAATACCGCCGTTCACTGTTACACCTGGCATCACTGTAACAGTGGACGAGTGCGAGACAATTAGTTTTTTTGAGCTCTTTATGTCTGATGATGTATTTGAGTTCATGGCTCAGCAAACAAATTTGTTTGCTATGCATTATCTCTCTGCACATCCGGGGTCCCATCATAATCGCAGGAATATGTGGAGACCCACGGATGTCGCAGAGATGAAGCGGTTTTGGGCTTTAACCCTAGTGATGGGAATAGTTAAAAAGCCCTGTATCAGGTTCTACTGGAGCAAGCAGCGCATCCTGGCTACCCCTCTTTTCCCTGAGGTTATGCAGAGGGATCGCTATCTGCGACTGCTGCGATTCCTTCTTTTTTTTTTTTTTTATTCTTTATTTTCATTGTGCATGAAATAACAACAGGCGTGCATAGCCACGATAGCAAATGCAGGCTTTTCATAGCATTTTTACAAATTAAATTGTGGCAGATTAAACAGCACTTTTTTTTTTTTTTTTAAACAGACATGCAAACTGGCTTTATGACAGTAGTAGGTAGATTTAGACACACTAAGCTATACAAGCCCATGAATTGACTAGTTAAGTTTAGTTACGTTTAAGATTATGTTAAATGTTATGTCATGTCTATGGCATTGCAGTTCTGAGGAGGGCAAACGTTAACATTTATGTCATGTTTACAACTGTGTAAATTCTCTTTTTAGTTAGTTAGGAATCAAGATGAGCCTGACAGGTAAGAAAAGTCAGGGGAGAGACACAGATTGAGGGCACTGCATTAGTGGACATCATAGCACTAGGTTACGAAAGTTGACAGGCGGTTTACTTTATGCAAGTATATTATTAAACAGGCTTGGTAACAAAAAGGCTTGGTATCAATTATGCCTGAGAACAAATACATTTGAATTATTCTGCCGCCATCTTGGTTTCTGGATGAGGGGTGAGTGTGGTCGTGTGTGCTCGCAGAGTTCTGTGTCCCTGAGGAGGGTGGACCGGGATGACCCCCGCCGGTCCGTGGGGGGGGGAACGTGGGCCCAGCAGGGTATGTGCCGGATAGGCAAGCGGCGGGAGAGCGGCCGTCTCTCCCGCGCCGCCCGCGTGTGTGCGATTCCTTCATTTTAATGACAACTCACTGTGTCCCCCTAGAAATGACCCACAGTTTGACAGGCTCTATAAAATTCGGCCCTTTATCCAACTCTTGTCAGACAAATTTTCTGAAAATTATATCCCCGATAAAGATATTTCAATTGACGAGTCCCTTATGAAATTCAAAGGTCGACTGCTATTTAAGCAATACATTCCATCTAAGCGGTCCCGATATTTTATAAATGATGCAAATCCTGTACTGGTTACACATGGGCGTTTCGCATTTACCAGAGGAAGGATAGCCATCTTGACCCACCAGGATGCCCTGATTCTGTGGGTACAAGTGGAAAGATTGTTTGGGATCTAATCCTTCCCTTGTTAAATAAGGGATATAGGCTATGGGTTGACAATTATTATACCAGTATACAGTTATTTAAAAATGTATATTACTTTGAAACCCTAGCCTGTGGCACAGTGAGGAAGAATCGCAGGGGTTTCCCCCAAACCCTGGCAAGAGGCAGAAGTAGTAGAGGTTCCTCTTCAGCACTCCACCAGGATGAGCTGCTTGCCCTTCGTTTCACAGATAGGAAGGATGTATACATGCATGACGAAAGTACAGTGCCAGTGTCTGTGAGAGGTAGCACTGAGCGTCAGGAAAAGCCGAAGTGCATTGTAGACTACAGCAAGTTTATGGGGGGAGTAGACTTGGCTGACCAATGCATACAGCCCTATCTAGTGAACCGGAAAACTAGGACCTGGTACAAGAAAATTGCAAACTACGTGACCCAGATTGCAATTTTCAATGCCTATGTCCTCTATAAAAAAGAGGTCATAGGTAAGCCCTGCCCTTTCCTAGACTTCACTCTTAGCCTTTTGTCCCATTATTATTTACCCAGCCCCCACAATCCCACTTTGGGATCAGAAGATCTCCAAAGACTTTGTGGCAAACACTTCCCTTCCCGAATCCCTGCCACTGCCAGTAAAAGAAATTCCCCCAAAAAGTGCCGTGTTTGCTACAAGAAAGGAGTCCGAAAGGTTATTATTGCCCAACCTGCCCATCTCAACCCGGCCTCTGCATAACAGACTGTTTCAAAGTCTACCATACAGAGCTGAACTTCTAAATCACTCTGTATGGGACTTTAGCAGTTTGTTTGATTTCCCTGGATTACTGACCTCGGCTTGTCCTGACTACGCTTTGTTAGCTGCCTGTACCGACCCATTAGCTTGCTTTACCAACTACTCTAACTTCTGGATTCCCCTGACCTTGGCCTGTCCCTGTTTACGCTAGCCATTCTAAAGTGGCTACACCAAACAACTCAAAATACTACAATTGTAGTATTTGAAATGTGCCTTCACAAAAAAAAGCAAAAAATCACATTTTTTTTTCTTAACTTCTCAGCTTTTCACACAGTAACTCTCTATGTGAGATCAAAAATCTCTCTGCCTCTCTCTGCCTCCAGATCATAGTGTATGTGGGGGTACTGTTCTATTCCTGTGATATAATAAAAACCTTGAAACATTGTACATGTGAGTACTGTTCTATTCAGAAGACCGTGTTAAATCAAAATACTGAGGTTTTAGTGCACTAACTAATACCAGGATTATGACATTTCTAGTGAAAATGCAATTTATGTGATTAAAAAGACAAAACTAAAAGTAGCTATCACTACATGGGCCCAGCATTTCTGTTAAAATGGCTAGACCAAACATCTCAAGGTCTGCATTTTGTTGTACTCTGGGTTGCCTACTTTTGAAAATGGTATGCCATAACGGTGGAAATGTTATTACCCAGGCTGCCGTGCTCTCTGAATAGCCACATAGGCCCAGATAATCACTTTGCCAAATTTCCAACTTTGAAATCTAATATTTTGTCCCTGTGACTACCCCCCAAAAAACAGAGAATCTGGCACATGGGGGTACTGTTATATTCAGGAGACAATGTTAAAAAAAAAAAAAATAGTGAGGCTTTGTTGCAAATACTCATATCAGGAATATGAGATGTCCTGTGAAAAGTGAGTACATGTGTGTGAAAAAGCACAAATGAAACAATAACCACTATGTGGGCCCTTCATTTCTGATAAAGTGGTTAGACTAAACATCTCAAAGTCTGCATTTGGTTTTACTCTGGGTTGCCTACTTTTGAAAATGGTATGCCATAACAGTGGAAATGTTTTTACCCAGGCTTCCATGCTCTCTCAAAGGCGAGATAGGCCCAGAAAATCACTTTGCCAAATTTCCAACTTTGAAATGGACATCTAATATATTTGTCCCTGTGACTTCCCCAAAAAACAGAAAATCTGGTACATGGGGGTACTGTTATAATCAGGAGACAATGTTAAAAAAAAGTAGTGAGGCTTTGTTGCAGTAACTCATACCAGGAATAGGAAATGTCCTGTGAAAAGTGAGTACATGTGTGTGAAAAAGCACAAATAAAACAATAACCACTATGTGGGCCCTTCATTTCTGATAAAGTGGTTAGACCAAACATCTCAAATTATGCCATTTGTTATACTCTGGGTTGCCTACGTTTGAAAATGGTATGCCATAATAGTGGAAATGTTATTACCCAGGCTGCCATGCTCTCTCAAAAGCGAGATAGGCCCAGAAAATCACTTTGCCAAAATTCCAACTTTGAAATGGACATCTAATATATTTGTTCCTGTGACTTCCCCAAAAAACAGAAAATCTAGTACATGGGGGTACTGTTATATTCAGGAGACAATGTTAAAAAAAAATAGTGAGGCTTTGTTGCAATAACTCATATCAGGAATAGGAAATGTCCTGTGAAAAGTGAGTTCATGTGTGGAAAAAAGCACAGATAAATCGATTACCGCTATGTGGGCCCTTTATTTCTGATAAAGTGGTTAGACCAAACATCTTAAAATGCACCATTTGAAATACTCTGGGTTGCCTACTTTTGAAAATGGTATGCCATAATAGTGAAAATTATTTTACCCAGGCTGCCATGCTCTCTCGAAGGCAAGATAGGCCCAGAAAATCACTTTGCCAATTTTCAATGTTTAAAACCAAAAATGGACAGGCGTATATTTGACCCTGTAACTTTCCAAAACCCCATAAAACCTATACATGGGGGTACCATGGCGCTTGTGAGACATCACTGAATAGAACTAGGAGTGTTTCATGGCAGTAAACTACATACTGACAAAATTATCAGTAAAATTAAAGTTTGTATGTGAAAAATGCAAAAAAAAAAACCACAAAACACTAACTGTGGCTAGGGTTTGTGCTCAAGTGGCTACTACAAAAGACTGGGCATACCCCATTTTGAATACCCTGTGATGTCTACTTTTTCAAATGGTATGCCATGATGGGGCTTCCTCTGTGGTATCCTCCCGTGAAATCCATTCTTGTTTAGTGTTTTACGTATTGTAGATTCGCTAATAATGATGTTAGCATTTGCCAGTGACTTTTGTAAGTCTTTAGCTGACACTCTAGGAATCTTCTTCACCTCATTGAGCAGTCTGCGCTGTGCTCTTGCAGTCATCTTTACAGGATGGCCACTCCTAGGGAGAGTAGCAGCAGTGCTGAACTTTCTCCATTTATAGACAATTTGTGTTACCGTGGACTGATGAACAGCAAGGCTTTTGGAGATACTTTTATAACCCTTTCCAGCTTTATGCAAGTCAACAATTCTTAATCGTAGGTCTTCTGAGAGCTCTTTTGTGCGAGGCATCATTCACATCAGGCAATGCTTCTTGTGAAAAGCAAACCCAGAACTGGTGTGTGTTTTTTATAGGGCAGGGCAGCTGTAACCAACACCTCCAATCTCATCTCATTGATTGGACTCCAGTTGTCTGACATCTCACTCCAATTAGCTCTTGGAGATGTCATTAATCTAGGGGTTCACATACTTTTTCCACCTGTGCTGTGAATGTTTACATGGTGTGTTCAATAAAAACATGGCAACATTTAATTCTTTGTGTGTTATTAGTTTAAGCAGACTGTGATTGTCTATTGTTGTGACTTAGATGATGATCAGATCACATTTTATGACCAATTTGTGCAGAAATCCATATCATTCCAAAGGGATCACATACTTTTTCTTGCAAATGTATACTGAGGCAGAGTCCTAATTGTAACTCATACATAGAGCCTATAGTGGGTACATATACTGAGGCTGTGTCCTCACATTAACTCATACATACAGCATATAGTGGGTACATATACTGAGGCTGTGTCCTCACAGTAACTCATACATAGAGCATATAGTGGGTACATATACTGTTCTCATAGTAACTCATACATAGAGCAAATAGTGGATACATATACTGAGGCTGTGTCCTCATAGTAACTCCTATAGAGAGCATATAGAGGATACTTATACTGAGGCGATGTCCTCACAGTCAGGGCCGGACTGGGAATGAAAAGCAGCCCTGGAAAAAAATTCTATACCAGCCCCATAATGCTTGGGAAAAACAACTTAAAACTAAAAACGATCACTCAAACATGAAAGAAAGCACTTATAGGGCTTCAAAATAAAGCAGAGCAGATTTATTGTAAGCAGACTAGCATTTGCATGTAATCCATGTTTCAGTCCAACTTCCTTGATATATTAAGAAATGTTTGGTCATTTGGATTGAAATTGTGAATGTATGCTATTGCACAGCAGTAAAAAAATTATGTTATCTTGCTCATTTTAAAGTAACAAGAGTGTGTTCTTCACTTTTGCCAACAACTGGATGATCTCCCATAGGAAAGCATTGGGAGGCTATTGCATATATGTGGAAAAACGCTGCGCTTCACCGCACCAATCAGCATCTCCTCATAGAGATACATTGCATCAATGCATCTCTACGGGGAGTGTTCAGGACCTCCATGCAGAGAGTGTAGATGCTCAACATAGGTGCTGCGCACTGTGCAGCACTGGACTAGAAAGCATCTCTAGTGGTCGTCTGAGTGACTGTCACTATGGATGTGCCTAGGCAGCAATGTAAACTCTGCCTTTTCTATGAAAAGGTAGCATTTACAGTGCTCAGCCTACAGGGACAGGCTATAGACACCAGAACCACTACAATAAGCTGTAGTTCTGGTGACTATAGTGTCCCTTTAATATCACGTCTTTCTCTCACCGCCCGACTTTGAGTTACAGGGAGAGCAGGAGACACAAGTGAAGTTTGTTTGTCTTTCTCCCCCAATCCCCTTTCATGTGTTTCTCAGTCCCAGACCCTCTGTCTCTTTCCCAGGCCCCAGCACCTCTATGTGTATCTATCCTCACAGCTCCTCTGTGTCTCATTCTCTCCTTCCCCACTCCCTCTGTGTGTCTCTTGTTCGTCTTCCTCAGCTCCTCTGTGTGTGTCTCCTGTACACCTTTCCCAATCCATCTGTCTCTTTCCCACACACCTCCGTGTGTCTTTTTTACTCCCCAGCCCCTCCATGTGTCTCATTACCTTACAGCCCTCAATGTGTCTCAGTAGCCCCCACGTGTCCCCTTAGCCCCCCAGCCCTTCATGTGTCTTATTAGCCCTCTCTCCCAGCCCTCCACGTGTCCCTATGCCCCCCCCCCCCAACCTTCCATGTGTCTATGGTGACCAGATTTTGAAAATATCAAAATGGGACACCCATTAGCGATACAAAAATCGCAAAAAACAAACAAACAAAAAAAAAAAAACAGAGAAATACATAAGTCTTTAACCTCTTCTTGTCCAGAAGTGGCTGTTACAGCTCATCCCCTTCCTGGTACTCAAATTAGTGTCTTTTCATTTACATTTTGTAGGAGCATGATCATCAGAGCACACACATACCCTAGACCAGGGCCATCGTAACAGCATAATAGCCCACTGGGCAAACCAATGCACTGGGGCCCTGACTACGCAACCACTCAAAGGAATAAAAATATAAATTATCAATAAAATGAGGCTTATATTTATTGGTACCTCCAACAAATACAATACTTACACACACAGACAGACTGCTGAATACACACACACACACACACACACACTGCTGAATACACACAAACCGCAAAAAACACACACAGACTGCTGAATACACACATATAGAGACTGCTGAATATATGCACAGGCTGCTGAATACACACATATAGAGACTGCGGAATATACACACAGACTGGTGATTACACACGCACAGACAGCTGAATACACGCACACACACAGACTGCAGTGAGGGGTGCAGTATGTGTGCTCAGTGTGTGTAGGGGTTCAGTGTGTGGGGAGTGCAGTGTGTGTAGGGGTTTTGTGTGTGGGGGGTGCGGTGTGTATTTGGAGGGGGTGCAGTGTGTGTAGCGGTTTAGTGTGTGTGAGGGGTACAGTGTGTGTGTGTGGAGAGAGTGCAGTTTGTGCGTGGAGGGGTTCTGTTTATGTGTGGAGGAGTTCTGTGTGTGTGGAGGGGTTCTGTTTATGTGTGGAGGGGTTCTGTTTGTGTGTGAAGGGGTTCTGTTTGTGTGTGAAGGGGTTCGGTTTGTGTGTGAAGGGGTTCTGTGTGTGTGTGTGTGTGTGGAGGGGTTCTGTATGTGTGGAGGGGGGTTATAGCATTGAAATATATAATATAAAAAATACAGCTTTATATTACCCCCCTCCCCCCTTACCTTTGGTCAGGGGAGAAGGGGAACGGCTACTCTTCAATCCCTGGTGGTCCAGTGGTGGCTTGTGCAGTTCAGCCTGCAGCTCTTCTGGCTTCAGGCTGACTTCGCTCTCGCGAGAACAGCAGGCAGGTCGGAACGTTGCCATGGTAACGCACGGCAACGCTCCAACCTCCCTGCTCGCGGGAGGAGGATTCTTACATCTCCTCCTGCCGGCCAACTGGGAAATTTCTCGGTATCCTGGTGGGCCAGTGTGACCCTGCTCACAGTTACTCTTACATAGAGCATATAGTGGATATATATATATATATACTGAGGCTGTGTCCTCATAGTAACTCCTGCATTGAGCATATGAGAGAGAGAGAAAGAGAGAGAGACACAGACTGAGGCTGTGCATAGAGTATATAGTGGATACATATACTGAGGCCGTGTCCTCATAGTAACTCATACCTAGAGCATATACTGGACACACACTGAGACTTCATACCAATTCATACATTAGAGCATATAGTGGAAACATACTGATGCTGTACCACCACCAGTTCATGTACAGATACTGAGGCCCAGTGGTCTCCTGTGCAGTATATTCTTCCACTGTCTGCAAAATTTGTGATAATGCACAGATAACAGCAATCAATGCCACATACCTTGAAAGAAACAAGTGTGTGTGGACTTAGAGTTAGGTTTTTAAAACCTGTCATATACATGTGTGTACTTCAATCAGACATCCAAGAAAGTTCTCTTACCTTGGATATTTATCTGTCTTCAGGCTGTGGAATTCCAGCAGACTTCATACAGCCAGGATATCCATTATTAGCACTCTTTTTCACAATGTCTAATTGCATTATCAGCACTCTTTTTGCATTACCAGCCCTACTTTGCCCAATGCATACTTGTATTATCAGCACTCTTTTTCACCAAACATCCTTATAAACTTACCTAAATGCTCACCACACAAATCTCTTAAAATGTGACCTATTTGTTAGAAGGAAGCCTAAAATAAGCAGCTGGGAGGGACTGAAAAAACAGAGACCCAGATGCCTATACTAGTTTTAAACTAAATTACTAATGCACTTAACTGAACCGTTGCTGGCCTGAGTTTCAGCGGCAAAATGGGGATTTGAACAACTGACAGCCTAAACTGTTTAAACTATAGGCTTCCATCTGTACCCCATATGCCGTTCATCACCATACAAGGTGGAATACATAGAATAGGGACACCCCGGTAGTCACAACTCTGTTGGGCCTCATGTATGCAGTGTACCGCTGTCATCCCCCCAGGGAGAGAGATAGTTTAGACTCCTGATTGCTGAAGGAGGTACCCAGGCTGGCAACTCTTACACATGTGCTATTTGCTGGGTCTTCAGGGATAAAGGCTTAGACTCAACTGGGCCTCATGTATGCAGTGGACTACTTTCATCACTTCCGGGAGAGATAGGACAGACCCCTGTTTGCTGAAGTAGGAACCCAGGCTGGAAACTCTTACGGGTATGCTGTTTGCTAGGTCTTCAGGGGTAAGAGGCTGAACCCTGGCCTGGCTCCATGTAGGCAGTATATCACATACATCCCCTGAGGGGTACCCAAGCTGGCCTGTTGCTGGGTCTTCAGGGATAAGAGGCTGAACCCTGGCATGCAGTGGACCATTTTAATCACTTTAGAGAGAGGTTGGGTCCGACCCCCGGTCACTAAAGGGGGTACCCAGGCTAGCCACTTCATCTTAGTGTGTTTTGCTGGGTCTTCAGGGCTTAGAGGCTGAACCCCGGCAAGGCCTACAAAACATTGCCTGGTGAGCATAAAAGAAAATATAGGCCTGCATAAGCAGACTCCTTCCAAACTGCTGTGAAGGACAGGAAAAAAGACTGCCTGATGGGAAGGGGGAGGATCTATTTATACCAGTTTCAAAGTTCTATTTCCTGTCCTTTCTGCTGTGAGGGGAGGAGCGAACCCATGAGTAAATGCTGCCATGAATAATGATCAGGAAATATATATATATATATACATATATATATATATATATATATATATATATATATATATATGTATATATATATATATATATATACCGTATTTTTCGCTCCATAAGACGCACCTCACCATAAGACGCACCTAGTTTTTAGAGGAAGAAACCCAGAAAACAATATATATTGAACAAACTGTCCCATAGTGTTTCTTACTATGGGACAGTTTGTTCAGAATATTTTTTTTCTCCCCTGTCCCATAGTGTCCCCCCCTCCCCATAGTCTTCATCCCCCCCTCCCCATAGTCTTCATCCCCCCTCCCCTCCCCATAGTCTTCATCCCCCCTCCCCTCCCCATAGTCTTCATCCCCCCTCCCCTCCCCTCCCCATAGTCTTCATCTCCCCCCCTCCCCATAGTCTTCATCCCCCCTCCCCTCCCCATAGTCTTCATCCCCCCTCCCCTCCCCTCCCCATAGTCTTCATCCCCCCTCCCCTCCCCATAGTCTTCTCTCCTCTCCCATATTCTCCTCTCCCATACTGTCCCCCTCCCCTTGTCCCATAATTACTTACCTGTCTTGTAGCGTTTCTCGGCAGCACAGGGCGCACCGCGGTACTGGAACTTGAATTTCATGTTCCGGTTTCCGGCGGGACTGAAAGGAAGTGCGCACACTAAGCTGAGTGTGCACTTCCTTTCAGTCCCGCCAGAAACCGGAACATGAAATTCAAGTTCCAGTACCGCGGTGCGCCCTGTGCTGCCGAGAAACGCTACAAGACAGGTAAGTAAAGCTTCATATTCGCTCCATAACCCCTTAAGGACAGAGCTTCAGAAGCTTGTCTTTCACTTAATGACAACGGCATTTTTTGCATTTTTTGCTATTTGCGTTCAACTGCAATTTGCTTTTTACTTATTCATCGCACCGACACATATTATATACCGTTTTTTAAAGGACAGAAAGGGCTTTAATTTGATGTAACACATATATATATAAATGCTTATTTATTATTAAAAAAATACAGAAATATGCAAAAAAATGAATTTTTGTGTGTTTTTTTTACAGTTTTTGCAATAATAATGTGTACATAATTAGTGCAGGTTAAGGAAAGTAATTAAAAATAAATTCATTTAGTTGTTCTGAATTACAGAATATATAATGTGTCTGGGATTTTCAGTTTTTTTTGGTAGTTACAGGTCACAAAGCACAAGGAGTAAAATACACTTTTTATGTGGAGCGATTTTAGAATTTGGTATGTTTGTCTTGTAAGCCTAATAGCCATAAAAGAAAACAAAATTGCCACACAAAAGTATATATTTATATAAAGTAGACACCACAGGCTATTTACCTAAGGTTGTTTTGACACTTTCTACGTAGCCATTTTACCGCCAACCTCTGCTAAATATTGGAGTAAAAATGTGTTTTTTGGGGGTTTTCGCACACAAACTTATAACAAAGAACTTCTCATGTGTATTTTGTAAAGTTGGTGTGTGCTATTCCTGTACAAAGTTTTATTATGTGTTCAGTTACTTCTGCTGAGTACAACGGTACCCCCATTGTATGTCTTTGGCACTATTTCGTGAAGCTACCTTGCCATATAGGAGACCTGTCCTTTTCAGTATTCACAGTAGAATTTTGAGAGACGAATTTAATGAGCCTATGCTTCCATTTGGGGTATTATAACAGTCTGTCTGTTCGAAAAAAAACCCCAAAGGCCTACCATTTGTAAAAGTAGACACTCCAGGGTATCTCATAAGGTGCATATTGTGCCTTAACATGCCCCCATTTTTTTACCAATACATGCCAAAGTATGTGGTAAAAAATAATTTTGTGCATTTTTTACATATGGATTGCATTTGTGCTGGGCATTTTGTATATTTCACATGTGCCACTAAGTTCAAACCCCCCAAATTATGTTCAGCTAAGTCTTCTGAGTAAAATGACACCCCCATTGTATGTCTTTGGCACTAGTTCGTGAAGCTACAGTGCCATATAGGAGACCTGTCCTTTTCAGTATTCACAGTAGAATTTTGAGAGACGGATTTAATGAGCCTATGCTTCCATTTGGGGTATTATAACAGTTTGACTGTTCAAAAAAAACCCACAAAGGCCTACCATTTGTAAAAGTAGACACTCCAGGGTATCTCATAAGGTGCATATTGTGCCTTAACATGCCCCCATTTTTTCACCAATAGTTGCCAAAGTATGTGGTATAAAATAATTTTGTGCACTTTTTACATATGGATTGCATTTGTGCTGGGCATTTTGTATATTTCACATGTGCCACTAAGTTCAAACCCCCCAAATTATGTTCAGCTAAGTCTTCTGAGTAAAATGACACCCCCATTGTATGTCTTTGGCACTAGTTCGTGAAGCTACAGTGCCATATAGGAGACCTGTCCTTTTCAGTACTCAGTAGAATTTTGAGAGACGGATTTAATGAGCCTATGCTTCCATTTGGGGTATTATAACAGTTTGACTGTTCAAAAAAACCCCACAAAGGCCTACCATTTGTAAAAGTAGACACTCCAGGGTATCTCATAAGGTGCATATTGTGCCTTAACATGCCCCCATTTTTTCACCAATAGATGCCAAAGTATGTGGTAAAAAATAATTTTGTGCGTTTTTTACATATGGATTGCATTTGTGCTGGGCATTTTGTATATTTCACATGTGCCACTAAGTTCAAACCCCCCAAATTATGTTCAGCTAAGTCTTCTGAGTAAAATGACACCCCCATTGTATGTCTTTGGCACTAGTTCGTGAAGCTACAGTGCCATATAGGAGACCTGTCCTTTTCAGTACTCACAGTAGAATTTTGAGAGACGGATTTAATGAGCCTATGCTTCCATTTGGGGTATTATAACAGTTTGACTGTTCAAAAAAAACCCACAAAGGCCTACCATTTGTAAAAGTAGACACTCCAGGGTATCTCATAAGGTGCATATTGTGCCTTAACATGCCCCCATTTTTTCACCAATAGATGCCAAAGTATGTGGTATAAAATTATTTTGTGCGTTTTTTACATATGGATTGCATTTGTGCTGGGCATTTTGTATATTTCACATGTGCCACTAAGTTCATACCCCCCAAATTATGTTCAGCTAAGTCTTCTGAGTAAAATGACACCCCTATTGTATGTCTTTGGGACTATTTTGTGAAGCTACAGTGCCATATAGGAGACCAATCCATATCAGTTTTTACCGAACTTTGAATTTTGACGCTGGGCCTATGTGCAATTTCCAAGCATCTTAGCATGTTTTAAATTCAAACTACCCCACAAAGGCCTACCATTTCTTAAAGTAGACACTCCAGGGTATCTCATAAGGTGCATATTGTGCCTTAACATGCCCCCATTTTTTCACCAATAGATGCCAAAGTATGTGGTATAAAATTATTTTGTGCGTTTTTTACATATGGATTGCATTTGTGCTGGGCATTTTGTATATTTCACATGTGCCACTAAGTTCATACCCCCCAAATTATGTTCAGCTAAGTCTTCTGAGTAAAATGACACCCCTATTGTATGTCTTTGGGACTATTTTGTGAAGCTACAGTGCCATATAGGAGACCAAGCCATATCAGTTTTTACCGAACTTTGAATTTTGACGCTGGGCCTATGTGCAATTTCCAAGCATCTTAGCATGTTTTAAATTCAAACTACCCCACAAAGGCCTACCATTTCTTAAAGTAGACACTCCAGGGTATCTCATAAGGTGCATATTGTGCCTTAACATGCCCCCATTTTTTCACCAATAGATGCCAAAGTATAAGGTATAAAATTATTTTGTGCGTTTTTTACATATGGATTGCATTTGTGCTGGGCATTTTGTATATTTCACATGTGCCACCAAGTTCATACCCCCCAAATTATGTTCAGCTAAGTATTCTGAGTAAAATGACACCCCTATTGTATGTCTTTGGGACTATTTTGTGAAGCTACAGTGCCATATAGGAGACCAATCCATATCAGTTTTTACCGAACTTTGAATTTTGACGCTGGGCCTATGTGCAATTTCCAAGCATCTTAGCAGGTATTAAATTCAAACTACCCCACAAAGGCCTACCATTTCTTAAAGTAGACACCCCAGGGTATTTCAAAAGGTATATTCTAAACCTTAGTGTAGGATCATTTTTTTGTTAGTTTGTACCAAGTCTAGTTGCAATTAGCATTTTTTTCTGCCTTTTTGACACACACTTGGAGATGTTACTGTATATTTTGCTATCCTTATGTGTGCTACGGCAGTATAACACCTAATATGTTGCTCAGCTATGTCATCTTAGTGCAATGATACCCCCATATACAGAATAGTTGGGGTAAACTTATCCGGGGGTAGTACACAGTTATCTGCGTCCCGGGCAAAGCTGTCATGGATTCCGAAACCAAAACACAGACAGACCACAAAGAGAGAGAACACAGAGAGAGAAACTTGTAATACCGGTCCTTAGAATGGCCGGGCTATACAAGCAGAGAATTGTCAAGGTACAAGCCGAGGTCAAAGGAGTAAAGAGAAACGGAACAACGATAGGACAAGCCGAGGTCAAGGATCAGAGAAGACAGGATAAACGGTAGACAAAGCCAAGATTCGGTAACCAAAAATCACACCCCAAAACTGGTCTACTTATTCGGCCTGGGTGTGAAAAATTTTAAAACAATGGCCAATACATAGGCCGGGCTGAGAGGGGCAATCAGGGCAGTAATAGCTGGTCTCAACTCTTACGCCCCTCTTGTAACACACCCTGCACCTTTTCTGGGGGTTTTGTTTTTTAGGGGTTGGTGGAATCTTAAAGCAGAAGTGACCTGCCTCCATTCTTCTGCTAGGCTCCACTGATGGTCTCCTTGTGTGGCATTCTAGCAGCTTAGAAATTAGCTCAAACTGGAAAGAAAGAAAAGTGCTTTTCAGCCCAGCATTTGCCTTTTTAAAAATAACAAAGGCATTGTGGATTGCTATCTGCAAAAGGTATATGCCCACTTTTTTATACCATGCCCTGGTCTTTCTCATGATCAAATATGGCTGCATCAGTTGATCGGACAGGTCAACGCCCCCCATATGCCGATTATATTGCCGTATGCAGACTGGCACCCGTTTATATTCGTCTCTGCCACGAACTGCGACCCTCCGAGTGTTTTCACCATGGATGGTGGTTAAGATGAAAACATCCTTTTTATCCCTGTACTTGAGTGCCAGCAGTTCATTCTGGCAGAGAGCTGCTGTTTCCCCCCTTTTCATTTTTTTGTTCGCTAGAGCCTTTGGGAAACCTGTGCGACTCTTCCGAATAGTGCCACAGGCCACGGTCTCGAAGCAATACAACATTTGTAACAGTGGGATGCTATTATAAAAGTTATCGATGTATAGATGATAACCTTTATTAAGTAGTGGCATTATTAAGTCCCAGACAATTTTTCCACTTGTCCCTACTATATCTGGGCAACCTGGGGGATCAAGGTGGCTATCCCTTTCTTCGTATACACGGAAGGTGTATACGTAGCCACTGCCACTTTCACATAGTTTATAAAATTTGATCCCATATCGGGATCTTTTGGATGGGATATATTGTCTAAACCCCAGTCTTCCCTTAAACTTCATTAGGGACTCGTCAATGGAAATGTTTTTATTGGGGGTATATATAGCGGCAAATTTACTGTTAAAGTGGGCAATTAAAGGGCGTAGTTTGTAAAGAAGATCATACTGCGGATCACCTTTTGGGGGGCACTTGTTGTTATCACTAAAGTGCATAAATCTTAGTATGTCTTCATATCTTTCCCTTGTCATTGTCTCGGCAAAAATAGGAGTATTGCAAATAGGATGTTTAGCCCAATACATCCTAATTGTGGGCTTTTTAATTAGCCCCATTAACATGGTCAGTGCCCAGAATTGTTTAAATTCTGGCACACTGGTTGGGTACCATCTCTCTTTCCTAGAGATAAGAGAGTCTGGATTGCGTGCCAGATATTGCTCCGCATAGAGATTAGTCTGGGTGACTATCTCCCCAAAAATCTCATCCCCCAAGAACAGCTGCATAACATCCAGCGCACTATAGGCAGACAGGTCCGCCTGTATGCCAGGATTGCCTGTAAACACTGGGATGTCTGGGGAAAAATTATTAGGGGGTACCCAGTCATCTGCGCCATGGTCAGCATTAGGGGAATCGTCGATTTCTCCTGATGGTCCTGCAGTATCTGGCACATAGTCCATGTCCCCTGCATCCCCTGCGTCACTCCCTGCTTCACTCTCTGAGGCAGTGTCAGTCGCCTCTGAGTCTGCCGCTAACAGGGCATAAGCCTCCTCCGCGCTATACTTTCTAAACATTGTTAATACAGCTAACACAGCTAACAAAACTCTAACAAAAAAAAAATATATATATTTTTTTTTTTTTTATACCCTAATTCCCACTAAATTCCACCCACCAAAATAACTAAATCACAAATTAATAAAATCAAATAATAAAATTTAACCCCTTAGGGTTACAAAAAACCTAAAAATTAACCCTTGAAAGTAAAAAAAAAAAAATAGATCACACTAGAGTACTGTGACCTGTATATTGATCACTGCTAGCAGTGATCAAGCAGCAGGGAAAGGGTTAATTTTTTTTTTAACTCCACAAAAGTGAATTTTATACTTAAGTATAACTCTGCAATAAATCAGGGACACAATGTAGACACCGATCCGTCTCTCTCCACTTCACAAACCCACACGAGGTGGAGGGAGGCGGATCAGATATCCCAGCAGCATTGTGACCGCTGTGACTGGCTATCACAGCGATCACATGGGCTGGGATATCCGGATTTGCTGCTGCCGGTCTGCCCCTGACTCGGAGGGACCCAGCAACAGCATTAACCCCGCGATCGCCGGCACTGCGCGATCGCGGCGTTAATTTTAACGCGTGACGGACGAGGTCCGTCACTCGTCATTAACGCATTCCCCTGAGTGACGGACCTCGTCCGTCACTCGTCGTTAAGGGGATAAGACGCACAGACATTTCCCCTCACTTTTGAGGGGAAAAAAGTGCGTCTTATGGAGTGAAAAATACGGTATATACATATATATATATATAAATGAAGCCATTGGTTATGAAATTAAAATAAATACCAAAATAAGAAAGTATATGAAAGATTAAAAGTGTTAATATTGCAAACAAAGTGTAAGGAAGTGTAAATAAGAAAATATAAAAAAATATTTTAAAAAGGGTGAAAAATGGTGCAAAAAAAATAATGGATAGATGACAGTAGTATAATTATAATTAAAGAGATATCCACAAAGGATATAATAGAGGACTGTCATCTCAGTTCAACTACAAACATAATCTGGATACTTAATAAAAAAGTAAGAATATAGATGAAAATAACACATTGATCATATAATTCTGCTATTGTATTAAGGAATTACATGCTCACTATTATATTAAGGAATTTCATGTTCACAATATAAGACTGGTCAGATTATAAGATATAATGGATCTAGAAGATAGTAAATGACATAAAACAGAAAAAAAATTATGAGTAAACAAAATTTTAAATCAAATAACATTAACAAGATGAGGTCAGGTTCCTGATTTAATCCCTTTGCTTACTTAAGAATACTTTAAGTCTCAGACTATGAAATAATCTACATAGATTAATATCTAGAGCTTTGGGAGTATACATAGGACAAAAATTCAAACCTTTTTCTAACACCACCAGTTCTTCACTAGATGGTTCTTTTGAAGAAAGATTAATAACTGTATCTTCTTTCTTTTCTGTGGTGCTTAGTTCTTCCACATCGATGGTAAAGTGTTTGCTCCTATGGCGACCCCTTCTGAGACGTCTTTGCTTGATGTCCCCCCTGAATGGGGGGGTTTCAACTAAAAAAAATAGGTGGATTCATTGCGTGATATATTTACTTGAGATTAAGAAAAGGAAGTGCCAGCCATATTTCTCTGCTTCTTTTTCTGGGGTTCTTATTTCTAGATTGCCTCTCTGTAGAATAGCCATAGGGATTATTAACTAAATGCCATCTATCTATAGTCTGTAAGCTTGTTTGAGCAGGGTCCTCTTCAAAGTATTGTTCCTGTAAATTTTCTTGGAATTGTCCTATTTATAGTTACATCCCCCCCCTCATAATATTATAAAACGCTACATAAATGACAATAATAATAATATACATAGTAGCTCTAATAGTCCCAAAGATCCTTCTGGACTTTTCCTCTTTTAAGAGAGTAGGTTGTACGTGCATTCGCATTCCTCTTGGAATCCGTTTTATAATATTTCGCTATAGTAGTACTATGTAGTTTGTAACTCACGTTTTTCTTGAGTGTTTTTTCAAACTTTGACTTAAAGATTCTGTGTTGGGAGTATTCAGGAAAAACAAGATTGCCGTCAGCTGCCGAAAATATTCGTCTTGCTTCCTCATCTGTATAATAAAAAGTGCTGCTTGTGCTGGGTTGGTCATCAGGTTCCATAGTGTAAAGATTAGTACTAGTGATGTCCCGAACGATTCGCCCATAGCCAGTAACCTGTGTTTATTATACATTATCCTCCCATAGCCAGTAACCTGTGTTTATTATACATTATCCCCTATAGCCAGTAACCTGTGTTTATTATACATTATCCCCCCATAGCCAGTAACCTGTGTTTATTATGCATTATCCCCAACATAACCAGTAACCTGTGCTTATTATACATTATCCCCCCCATAGCCAGTAACCTGTGTTTATTATACATTATCCCCCCATAGCCAGTAACCTGTGTTTATTATGCATTATCCCCCCCACAACCAGTAATCTGTGTTTATTATACATTATCCCCCCACGACCAGTAACCTGTGTTTATTATACATTATCCCCCCATAGCCAGTAACCTGTGTTTATTATACATTATCCCCCCATAGCCAGTAACCTGTGTTTATTATACATTATCCTCCATGGCCAGTAACCTGTGTTTATTATACATTATCCCCCATAGCCAGTAACCTGTGTTTATTATACATTATCCTCCCATAGTCAGTAACCTGTGTTTATTATACATTATCCCCCCACAACCAGTAACCTGTGTTTATTATACATTATCCTCCCATAGCCAGTAGCCTGTGTTTATTATACATTATCCCTCCTATAGCCATTAACCTGTGTTTATTATACATTATCCCCCATAGCCAGTAACCTGTGTTTATTATACATTATCCCCCCATAGCCAGTAACCTGTGTTTATTATACATCATCCTCCCATAGCCAGTAACCTGTGTTTATTATACATTATCCCCCCATAGCCAGTAACCTGTGTTTATTATACATCATCCTCCCATAGCCAGTAACCTGTGTTTATTATACATTATCCCCCATAGCCAGTAACCTGTGTTTATTATACATTATCCCCCCTATAGCCAGTAACCTGTGTTTATTATACATTATCCCCCATAGCCAGTAACCTGTGTTAATTATACATTATCCCCCCATAGCCAGTTACCTGTGTTTATTATACATTATCCCCCTATAGCCAGTAACCTGTGTTTATTATACAGTATCCTCCCATAGCCAGTAACCTGTGTTTATTATACATTATCCCCCATAGCCAGTAACCTGTGTTAATTATACATTATCCCCCCATAGCCAGTTACCTGTGTTTATTATACATTATCCCCCTATAGCTGATACCGGAGAAACTGACGGAAGCCAAGCACAGAGAGATGGACACAGGTTTCTTCAGGAAGGAAGAGATTCTTTATTGGATCACCGATCGGGACTCAGAGGGACTAGCGTCACCAAAATACAGCAAGTTCTGAGCCCCGGACAATAGTGCAGGCTCCTTATATAGGCACATAACTCCTCCCATATTAAGCTCCACCCGCACATTCTCTTAACCAATCAACACAAATGAGAATTAACTTCCTGTTTGACCGCATGGCTTGTCCAGCACAATGGAGGAGGGGAATACTACATCCTGTATTCTTGCACATGCTCCGTACACTACTGATCGTATCTTGCCTCGTGTAACCAACTGATCGATACGTCAGCATATGCACGTACACATGCCACGTGGTAATCTCGGCCTACTAAATTTATTTTTACCGAGATTCCACCACATTCCCCCCTTTGATGCCTCTTGATATTTCACAATTACTTGAGGCATCACTTAACCTTGGTTTGCATACACCGCAAGTTACCTTGAACCAGACCAGACTTATCTTATGATGTGAATCTTCAACACTCATCTTCCTGCATTGGTTCTCCCTGATCTAGAGCCTTATACTTATAAACCGCCATTATCTGTGCAGCAGCCTTCCTCTCTGCTATATTTTCTATCAGGCTTTGCACAGACCTAACTACTAAGGGTATAAGACACGGCAGGAGTAGACACAACATTAAAATCAGTAGGACTCCACCTACCACTGCCTTAAGCCCTCCAAACCACTCATACCAGCTACCAAACCAACTACTTGGATTGTACCCTTTCCATACCTGAGTAGGCACATGCGCTAGTTTAACCATATGGCTAGTAAGCTCAGCTATTGCTTGCCCTTCGTCATCTATTTGAAGACAGCAATTGCTCAGGTTAAACTTCCCACATACACCTCCCTCTACTGCCAAAAGGTAATCCAAGGCTAATCTATTTTGGTAGACTGCTGTCCTCATCCTGGTGTTATGCTTCGCTAGAAGATTGAGCGCTTGTGATGTTTCGTTAGTAATAATCTCAACCACCGCCTGTAATCTTATAATACGGTTGAGCATATAAATAGGGGTTCTATAACCAAAGGTACCATCTTCTGCCCACGTGGCTGGCCCATAATAATCTATAATACGCTGGGGAGGCCATTCATTATCTTCCCAGGTGCCTATCTCTATGGATCCCCTTTTCTTCCTATGATTCACATCATACACTTTAACACCTAAAGTCTCACCTGTTTCAATTGGTAACAAGAAGAAGGATGGTTTGAGCATACCCAACACACATGCCCCTTCCCAGTCCTGTGGCAACTCCGAATAGGCTTTCTTACCACAGATCCAGTACAAATTTGCTGGGGCTCTCCAGGTAGATGTGATGGATAAATCAAACCACACATCCTTTAAATTGGCGTATCTAGCAAACGGGTTAGATGGTTCTGAGACATTTGAAGCCGACCACCAAGTTGTATTCTTTGTATCATCATCATAAGCTTTTTGCCCTAGACAAGTTAATTCTCCTACAGAAGTATTATACATTATTCCTTTCCTTGCTATGCAAACATAACCTATGATGGAGGTCTTTAATCTCCACTCAGATTTACCTCTAACACTCATATGATAATCGGCTTGTGTAGATATTAGTTGGTCAACTGCCTCAGAACCGGACATTACCTCCTTTGCTTCCCAAGGCCATTGGTCTCCCATGTTAGTACCTCCACACACATAGCAGTTGGTAACATTAAGACTACCGGCAATACTTTCAGCTAAATCGATGAACAGGTTTTTAGCATTATGGGGGATCTTATTATCTATACTCATCTCTTCATAAAAGGAATGGTATACTTGATGAGTTTGGGAGGATACCGTATCAGTCTCTATCCCTATAAACAATAATGTCCCAGGATCTAAACCCGTCCCGTATATCTGAAACCCAAATAAATTGCCATATTTGTCTAAGAACTTATCGGGGTTATTTATAAGTATATGGATGGGATTACATTCCATAGACTTACAATATGGGCTAGTCGGCAACTTAGTCACTATCATGTCTTTGTCTACTGTCTGTCCCCAAGTCGCCCACCCCACACAAGACCAATATGGGCAAAAGTTATAGTCTTTATTTGGGCATCTAGGACTTACATATTTATTTTTACTACTGGGACAAATATATTTATCATTAGACCCATACGTCCTCTCCCATCTAAGATCCCCACATACATTCCACGGCTTTCTACCACTCGATATCGCTTTACACGCATCAAATAGCAGAACACCCGAAGAATGTACGGATTCTAACACCGTCTTATTAATTAGGGTCCCCTGAGGATCTCCATTCCTGAGAGTCAACCAAATTGTACGAGGTTGATACTCCGGACTGAAGCACTTAGGTTCTCCTACTCCTAAATGGCACACACTATAATCTATATTTAAGTATCTACATCTCGATACATCTCCTTTACACTCGTATTGTGAATGCCAAATTAGGGTTTGGGAAATATGGTTACCTGTTCTCGTAGTCTTAATGCATACCTCACAGCTAGGAGTGTCGGTACCTCGACCTTCCTGAATATAAAAACACACATAAATAAACACTATCAAAAGCACATCTTTCGCCGTCATCCTCAGTCTTCGTCCGTGCGAAGGCACCTCAGCTTCCAGGATGTGAGGGCTGCAGGGAATGGAGTTCTGCTCGTCTTCACAGGAGTCCCTTCGAGACTTTCCCTGGCTTATAAACTATACGTCGGTGGGCGGACAGGCTTTATTATGGCCTTCTCACTCACGCACCAAATCCCTGTAACAATAAAATTTGTAATCCACACGATTCCTCGTTACTCCGACTGAGTAGTGCGTTTTAACCGGATCTTGCAGGGATTCTCTGGATCTGCTGTAACTTGCCAAGAATCGACTGCTGCTGGTTTAACCCTGGAGTGATGTATCCACGGAGTCACTTCGGCTACTTTTATTGCTGTAGGGGTAGACAAAAGAACAACATAAGGACCTCTCCACTTGGGCCCTAACGGTACATTATTCCACTCTTTAATCCACACTTGATCTCCTGGATGATAACTATGAACAGGGGGATAAATATTCACAGGTAATCTATCTTGTACCCATTTCTGTACCTCCTCCATAGTCTTACCCAACTCTACAACCTGCTGCCGGGTAATTCCTTCTCCCAACTGACTCAAATCCCCCCTTAAGTTACCAAGTACGGGAGGTGGTCGCCCATACATGATTTCAAAAGGAGAGAGGCCCATCCTTCTGGTAGGGGTACTGCGGATTCGCAATAGAGCTATGGGTAAGAGAACGTTCCACTTAAGTTGGGTTTCCTGACACATTTTAGCCAACTGGTTCTTAATAGTTCTATTCATTCTCTCTACCTTACCAGAGCTCTGGGGTCTATATGCAGTATGAAGCCTCCACTTTATACCAAGCATATGAGTCAGTTGTTGTAGGCACTGATGAACAAAAGCTGGACCATTGTCCGATCCTATAGAACAGGGTAGTCCATATCGGGGTATTATTTCTCGTAGCAGGAATCTCACAACTTCTCCTGCTTTCTCTGTACGAGTAGGACATGCTTCTACCCAGCCTGAATAGGTGCACACAATTACCAGCAGGTAACGATGTCCACCCGATTTAGGCATCACTGTAAAGTCTATTTGTAGATCGGACATGGGGAGTCCCCCCATAAACTGGACTCCTGGTGGCTTTACTGGTCCTTGTCTTGCATTATTTTTAGCACACGTTACACATCTTCGTACAATGGCCTGAGTCAAGTTGGACAATCTTGGTATGTAGAAATGTTTTCTGAGAGATTCTTCTGTGCTGTCTCTCCCAGAATGTGTCCTATTATGATAATTTTGGACAATTTCTACCGCTAGTGATGCTGGTATGACTATTCTTCCATCTTCTAGCTGATACCACTTGTTCTCCAAATACTTTCCTGGTTCAGTCTTTAACCACTCCTCTACTTGAGCTGTATAAACTGGAGTCCATTGGGACAGTGGAGTTGGTATAAGAGCAGCTATATGCCCCACATACTCCTGTCTTCCTGATTCAGCAGCACGCTTGGCTGCACTATCTGCCATCCGATTTCCCTTGGTTACATCACCATCTCCTCTCAGATGCGCTCGACAATGTATGATACCGACTTCTTTCGGCTCCCACACTGCTTCCAATAGTTGTAGGATTTCAGCTGCGTATTTGATTTCTTTGCCTTCTGAATTCAGTAGTCCTCTTTCTTTATACAAAGCTCCGTGGGCATGAGTGGTTAAAAACGCATATTTGGAGTCCGTGTAGATATTCACTCTTAAACCTTCAGCCAATTGTAACGCTCGTGTTAGTGCTATTAATTCTGCCTTTTGTGCTGATGTTCCTTTCGCCAGTGGCCGAGCTTCTATCACCTTGTCTATTGTTGTTACTGCATATCCTGCATAGCGGATCCCTTCTTTCACATAACTACTGCCGTCGGTATAATATTGAACATCGGGGTTCTGGATGGGAAAATCACGAAGATCTGGTCTACTTGAGAATACTTCATCCATTACTTCCAAACAATCATGTTGACTTTCAGTAGGTTGTGGCAAAAGGGTAGCTGGATTTAAGGTGTTTACAGTCTCTAAATGCACTCTTGGGTTTTCACACAACATTGCTTGATACTTGGTCATACGGCTGTTACTAAACCAATGATTTCCTTTGTAATCCAACAACGTCTGTACTGCATGTGGGACTCGTACATAAAGTTCTTGACCCAGAGTGAGTTTATCGGCTTCAGCTACTAGCAGGGCGGCTGCAGCTACGGCTCTTAGACAAGGTGGAAGTCCGCTGGCCACTGCATCCAATTGCTTAGACATGTAGGCAACAGGTCTTTGCCATGATCCCAAGTACTGTGTCAATACTCCCACAGCCATTCTTCTTTGCTCGTGTACATATAAGTAGAATGGTCGTGTGTGATCAGGTAGACCTAATGCTGGGGCACTCATCAAAGCCTTCTTCACATCTTCAAATGCCGTTTGTTGTTCTTGAGTCCATAAGAAGGGGTCGTGCTCTGTACCTTTGATAGCTGCATACAGTGGTTTTGCCAGTATCGCGTAGCTGGGAATCCATATCCTACAGAAGCCTGCTGCCCCCAAGAATTCTCGCACTTGTCTTCTATTCTTGGGTATCGGTATTTGGCACACAGCTTCTTTTCTCTCTGGCCCCATAATTCTTTGACCTTCAGAGATATGGAATCCCAGATATTTGACAGTTGGCAAACACAACTGAGCCTTCTTTCTAGACACCTTGTATCCTGCCTTCCAGAGAATGTGTAGTAGATCGTGCGTTGCTTGCTGACAGATTTCTTTTGTAACTGCTGCTATCAACAAGTCATCTACATATTGTAACAATACACACTCTCCTGGGATGGACTCGAAATCCAGTAGATCTTGACTTACGGCTGAACCAAATAGGGTAGGTGAATTTTTAAACCCTTGGGGCAGTCTAGCCAGTAACCTGTGTTTATTATACATTATCCCCCCCATAGCCAGTAACCTGTGTTTATTATACATTATCCTCCCATAGCCAGTAGCCTGTGTTTATTATACATTATCCCTCCTATAGCCATTAACCTGTGTTTATTATACATTATCCCCCATAGCCAGTAACCTGTGTTTATTATACATTATCCCCCCATAGCCAGTAACCTGTGTTTATTATACATCATCCTCCCATAGCCAGTAACCTGTGTTTATTATACATTATCCCCCCATAGCCAGTAACCTGTGTTTATTATACATCATCCTCCCATAGCCAGTAACCTGTGTTTATTATACATTATCCCCCCATAGCCAGTAACCTGTGTTTATTATACATTATCCCCCCATAGCCAGTAACCTGTGTTTATTATACATTATCCCCCATAGCCAGTAACCTGTGTTAATTATACATTATCCCCCCATAGCCAGTTACCTGTGTTTATTATACATTATCCCCCTATAGCCAGTAACCTGTGTTTATTATACAGTATCCTCCCATAGCCAGTAACCTGTGTTTATTATATATTATCCCCCATAGCCAGTAACCTGTGCTTATTATACATTATCTCCCCCATAGCCAGTAACCTATGTTTATTATACATTATCCTCCCATAGCCAGTAACCTGTGCTTATTATACATTATCTCGCCCATAGCCAGTAACCTGTGTTTATTATACATTATCTCCCTACAACCAGTAACCTGTGTTTATTATACATTATCCTCCCCATAGCCAGTAACCTGTGTTTATTATACATTATCCCCCCATAGCCAGTAACCTGTGTTTATTATACATTATCCTCCCATAGCCAGTAACCTGTGTTTATTATACATTATCCCTCCATAGCCAGTAACCTGTGTTTATTATACATTATCCCACCATAACCAGTAACCTGTGTTCATTATACATTATCCCCCATAGTCATTTATCGTTGGACCTAGGCAGCATGATGTCTTAGGCTGGCCCAGAGAGTGAGTGAGTGAGTGAATAATATAATATATATGTTCAGAAACATATTAGTAATATATGTAAATCGGGTTCATGCAAAGAGGGTGAAAAGGTATTAAAGAAAAACACACTTATTGCATTAAATTTACAAAGCCAAACTTTTAAAAGCTTTCCTCATTTCTTTCTCGGGATGAGGAATATATCGGTTGTAGACTGAGGATTTCCATCCGCCCAATCTTTTAATAATATGCACTGGAGTGTCAGTGTTGAAGGAGACCGAAGCTGCCCCTATTATAAATGAAAGACCCGAGACATGGATACAACCCAATCTTAGGAGTAGTGTTCTGATGTAGAAGATGAATTTAGCCGTAGTCAGAGGGATTCAGTGAGAGTAGTGGTGAAATGTGTGTGGCATGACTGAGTGTGGGTAAGTAAGAGTCAAGTATTTTAACTGGGCACTAGTTCTAAGTGGGATAAAGTGGTATAGCGGATGGATAAGTAGTTTGGTTCGTTTTAGAGGTTTGTAGAGAAAGTATATAGTGATCATGATTTTTAGCGATATCCAATATTTTTAAGGTGGTCCCAGTGCCACCACTCATATCTGGTGTCACAATAGCTTGCATTTAAAAAAACAAAAACTTTTTTGACTGTGAAATAATAGCAGTCAGTTTCCTTCACACGTGTGCGTTTCAGGGCCTGCCAGGGCACAGTGTCACACCAGTGCATCTCATATCTGGTGTAACAGTAGTGTACATTAAAAAAAAAATACAGGGGTCTTGTTGTCACCTTTCGGGGACCCTTGGTTTTGTACGTGGCTGGGTGGAGGAAGAGACCTTCAATGACATCAGTGAGGACAAGGAACGGGACATGGCTAGCTTGGTATCCAACCTTGTGCAAATGGGGAGTTTGCGGTTGTGCAAATGGACTGTTTGCGGTTGTTTGCGGTACGTTAAACGGGGAGTTTGGTCTGTCACTGTTAAGCGGGCGTAACCCTTACACTACCTGATCGATACAACATCATACCTGATGTTTTAATGCACGTTATTCCAAACAATTTA
The DNA here is from genome assembly GCF_036172605.1 of Pelobates fuscus. Classification (NCBI taxonomy): domain Eukaryota; kingdom Metazoa; phylum Chordata; class Amphibia; order Anura; family Pelobatidae; genus Pelobates; species Pelobates fuscus. The sequence goes on along the minus strand of NC_086320.1, from coordinate 175,630,191 downwards.
GGAATGTTAGGTGATTTATGCCCTTTATGGATTAAAACCACACTCTGCATCAACTATGTAATTTTCCATGGGAGTTTTGCCATGGATCCCCCTCCGGCATGCCACAGTCCAGGTGTTAGTCCCCTTGAAACAACTTTTCCATCACTATTGTGGCCAGAAAGAGTCCCTGTGGGTTTTAAAATCCGCCTGCCTATTGAAGTCTATGGCGGTTCGCCCGGTTCGCCCGTTCGCGAACATTTGCGGAAGTTCGCGTTCGCCATTCGCGAACGGAACATTTCATGTTCGCGACATCACTAATTAGTACAAAAATACTTATACTTTTAGGGCAAGTTTTGCCAATAGTAAATTGATAAAGATAGGGAAGGTGCAAACAAATTCCACGTTGTTTAAAATAAACCTTTAGTAGTGTGTGTGGAACTGCACTCACTCCCATAAATCTGAGCCAGGGTGCTTGCTGAACCGGAATCTAACACCAGATTTCCAAAAATTAATAAAGTAATAGAGGTCCAGGCACTCCTTGGTTCAAGACAGGTACTTTATTAGGAACCACAACAGCAACGTTTCGACCCCAAAAAGGTCTTTGTCAAGCTGATACATACATCAATTTTACAATATATATATAACAGGGATAGGCAACCTTCGGCTCTCCAGATGTTTTGGACTACACCTCCCATGATGCTTTGCCAGCATTATGTATGTAAGAGCATTATGGGGGATGTAGTCTACAACATCTGGAGAGCCGAAGGTTGCCTATCCCTGATATATAACAAACTTTAAACAATCACAATTATGAAATACACTTGTGAATCAGTATCCTAAGCAAGTAGTTTAACAGCTGAAAGTAGTATACTACTTATCAGCAATACTTAATTACATTAATTAGAAAGAGAGTCTAATACTTAATTGCCAAAACCAAACAAGCTTTGAAATACTTATTAATTTGTTGATACAGGGAAAATAAATGTATATATTATTTTTATATGGATACTGACATAACATCCAAGTGTATATAGGACATAAAATACACATATACACAACATAAATACAATATAAAGATAAGACTAGAGTATATGATTACAGAAATGTCCATTATCGATTAGAAATCCTTGATCAAAATCACAGAGTATTAATGTTAAGTATACCTAACACATAAAGCACATCAAGTTCAAAGAGTTTTCATATATAGAAGAAAGTGTGTATAAAAAGATGCCCTTAAGTAGGTTATTTCCATTATCGATTAGAGATCCTTGATCAAGATCACAGAGTATTGCTATTAAGAATCCTTAACACATCAAATTCACAGAATTGTTATATATAGAAGAAAGTGTATATAGAAAAATAACCTTAAATAGGCTATAACGACTCATTTGGAGTCGAAGTCGACATCCCCCCGTCTCGTCTTTCCTCCAAGCTATACATGTTAAGATCCAGTTTTATCCTGCAATCCATGAACCAGTTTAGTTGCCCTTCTCTGAACTTTCTCTAAAGTATCAATATTCTTCTGGAGATACAGTCTCCAGAACTGCGTACAATACTCCAAGTGAGGTCTCATCAGTGTTCTGTAAAATGGCATGAGCACTTCCCTCTTTCTACTGCTAATACCTCTCCATATACAACCAACCATTCTGCTAGCATTTCCTGCTCTGCCTACCTTTTAAGTCATGTGAAATAATTACCCCTAAATCCCTTTCCTCAGATGTTAAGGTGAGGACTTTATCAAATATTCTTTTTTTTTTTTTTAATATATAATCTTTTTCTTTATTTTCCAAAAACAAGTTCAAGTACAAGTCAGGATACAATATATATAATTGTCTGCTCTCTGTAACCTCCTCCTTTGGCCTTACGCAATGGTCCAATTTAGCAACCCATACAGCAGGAAACACTCTTGATCTTGCCTTCACCAACCTCTGTACTGCCTCTAATCTCTCCAATATTCCTTTTCCTCTATCTGACCACTATCTGCTGACTTTTGACATTGGCATACCTAAGACCCAATTGACACCACCGTCTGAACATCATTCTCACAGAAACCTCCAATGTCTTGACCTAGAGCATTTCTCCACTAATCTCCAAACTCTCCTTTTACCTATCTCAAACCTCACCTGTCCTAGTTCTGCAACCTCCTTCTACAATTCCACTCTCTCCTCTCAACTAGACATCATGGCACCTTGTACATTTAAATGCCGCAGGCCCACCCAACAACAACTCTGGCACACCAAGCTCACTCGATACCTCCAAAAATGCTCCAGAACTGCTGAACGCTGTTGGAGAAAGTCTCACTGTGCATCTGACTTTCTCCACTATAAATGTATGCTGAGCTCATACAGCTTGGCTCTTTCCTCTGCAAAAGTTAATTACTTCAACACCCTCATAACCACACTCTCCCGCGAACCCAAACAACTATTTCACACATTTAACTCTCTTCTTCGCCCTGCTGTTCCTCCTCCACCTACTAACTTGACCGCCTCAGACTTTGCAACTCACTTCACTACATTTAGAGAAGAGATCTCTCATCTTTCTTCTTCCCCTTACAATACTTCCCCTAACTTCACTCCCTCTGCTGTTCTATGTTCATTCGCACTCGCTACATTGGAAGAGGTTTCTGCTCTGCTCCAGTCCTCCCGCCCCACCACCTGCTCAATAGATCGAATTCCCTCACATCTCATCCGTACTCTGTCTTCTTCTCTTTCTCCACCTCTCACTAAAATTCTCAATCTCTCTCTCTCCTCTGGTATATTTCCATCGCCCTTCAAACATGCAACTGTAACCCCAATTCTAAAGAAGCCCAATCTTGACCCTTTACTCCCCATCCAACTATTGTCCTATCTCGCTACTGCCTTTTGCATCCAAGATCCTTGAAAAAATTGTGTATGCGAGATTGACAGACTTCCTCGAGTCCAACTCTCTGCTAGACCCGCTTCAGTCTGGTTTCCGCGCTAAGCACTCTGTGGAAACGGCACTGACCAAAGTATCCAATGATCTACTCGCTGCAAAATCTCGTGGTCACTACTCTATCCTAATTCTCCTTGACCTGTCTGCGGCTTTTGACACTGTTGATCATCAACAGCTTCTTCTCATCCTCCGCAATATCGGTCTACAAGATATTGCTCTCCCCTGGTGCTCCTCCTACCTCTCCCAGTGCTCTTTCAGTGTTTCTTTCTCTGGCTCTGCTTCTTCTCCCCAACTCCTCTCTGTTGGTGTCCCCCAAGGTTCAGTCCTTGGTCCCCTACTGTTCTCCATCTATACTGCCTCCCTTGGTAAACTCATTAGCTCCTTTGGCTTCCAATATCATTTCTATGCAGATGACACGCAAATCTACCTGTCCTGATCTCTCCCCATCCCTCTTGACTAGTGTCTCTGACTGCCTCTCTGCTGTTTCTGACTGGATGGCTGCCTGCTTCCTTAAACTAAACTTGACCAAAACTGAAATTCTGGTCTTTCCTCCTTCAAGTGTTGTTACTCCTGTGTCTCCCTCCCTCCAAGTCAATGGTGATACCATCAGCTCCACCACGCAGGCTCGCTGCCTAGGTGTTCTCTTTGACTCTGACCTCTCCTTCAAGCCTCATGTTCAATCTATCGCCAAATCCTGTCATTTCCATCTCAAAAACATTGCATCCGCCCCTACTTAACGCCAGATGTGACTAAGGTGTTGGTCCATTCCACTGTCCTTTCTCGCCTTGACTACTGTAATCCGCTTCTCAGTGGTCTTACGTGCTCCCAACTTGCGCTGTTACAGTCCATAATGAATGCGGCGGCGAGCCTCATCTTCCGGTCCGCCCGCACCTCCCATGCCTCACCCTTCTGTCAGTCCCTACATTGGCTTCCTATAAAATATAGAGCTCAATTTTAAATTCTGGTTCTTACTTTCAAATCTCTACATAATGCTGCTCCCACCTATCTATCCTCCCTTATACACAAGTATGTCCCGTCTAGGCCCTTAAGATCTGCTGAAGACTTACGTCTATCTTCTGTCCATACTCCCACCTCTGATGCTCGCCTTCAAGATTTCTCGAGGGCTGCACCGTTCCTGTGGAACTCGCTTCCCTCCTCTGTTAGATGCTCACCCAATCTCCACTCCTTAAAAAAATCGTTAAAAACCCACTTCTTCATAAAAGCGTATCAATTAAACTGTTAATAGCTCCCAACTGATTCCTCTTCTGCAACTGTCACTAGTCTAATACTATCCTTACCTTTTGTGTCATTTTACCCCACTCCCTCTAGCATGTAAGCGCATTGAGCAGGGCCCTCAACCCCTCTGTTCCTGTGTGTCCAACTTGTCTGGTTACAACTACATGTCTGTTCGTCCACCCATTGTAAAGCGCTGCGGAATTTGACGGCGCTCTATAAATATCACAATAATAATAATAATAATAATAATAATAATTGTTTCTTTTAACATCCTTATCCCGTAACTCGATTTAATTTGAGACCAGACCAAAATACATCTTAAAGTATACATTATTCAACATGACCATCTATACAAAGCTAGTAAAGATATATCTTATATATAGATAAAAAACAAAAACATACAAACGTAAATACAACACAAACATGGCCATGTAATTTCCCAAAAAAGAAGATTTTCGGTATACTGCATATCTTTCCTATTTCTTTCCCTACCTTTCTTCAACTTCATTCTAAGGGAGTGGACCTGGGAGAGAGGCACATAGAGCAAGACCCCTTGGTCTTACCTGAGGGATTCCCCTAATGAGAGAAAAACTATGAACTTTTATATTCCTATAAAATTTCTATTCTCTTAAACCAGCTATTCCATTTCTCATAGGATAATCTTGATATACCTCTTTCCATTTTTAGTTGAAATTTAAGCTGCTCTTTCACCATAAGCCAGGTTGGCGTTTCAAGCCCTTTCCAGTTCCTAGCTACAGAGATTTTAGCAGCTAACAATAAGTGTATCACCAAAGGTGTGTCAGGGTCAAACATCTGTTTTGTATTAATTTGTAGTAAAAAGAGGACTGGGGTAAAGTTACCGGGCTTGTTCGTCAGTATTAGCAACTTGTTTTTTTATCATGTTCCAGAAATTATATATCGGTGGGCAATTCCACCACGTCCCAAATACCTTTCCTCAGATGTTGAGGTTAGGACTCTATCAAATATTCTCTATCAAATACTCATTATCTTGCACTTATCCACATTAAATGTCAGTTGCCACAACTCTGACCATTTTTCTAGTTTACCTAAATCATTTGCCATTTGGCTTATCCCTCCTGGAACATCAACCCTGTTACATATCTTGGTATCATCAGCAAAAAGACATACCTTACCTTCAAGACCTTCTGCAATATCACTAATAAAAACATTAAAGAGAATGGGTCCAAGTACAGATTACTAAGTTACCCCACTGGTGACAAGCCCATGCTTTGAAAATACTCCATTGACTACAACCCTCTGTTGCCTGCAGGGCCGGACTGGGAGAAAAATTAGGCCCGGGCATTTTTTTAGCACAGTGGCCCACTAAGAAGGGGGCGGGGCAGAGAGGGTGTGTTTCGTCATCACCAATGACAAACACGCCCCCTCTCAAAGTGAGCGTTGGGTCAATCATCTTCCAGGGCAGAGCTCTGCTAAAGAGCTCTAGCACGAGAAAAAAAAAAAACTGTATTTGTTCTGCACAGTGCAAGCAAACTTAATAACATGCTTGCACTGTGTTTCCTTGCAACTTGTCTCTGGTGTCTCTATAAATCGATACCAGGAGATAAAAGGGCCAGGAAAGAGCATTGTGCATGTGTTTGGAGCCTGCTTGTGGGATTGTGTGTGTGTAGAGTGAGTTGATTGTGGTGTGGTATTGTGTAATAAGGTCGGTTTAAGTCGTGTTGTGTTTGTGGTGTAATGTAATGCATATGTGGCTAGGGGCTGTAGAGAATGTGTGTATAGGGGATGTATTAAGTGTGTGCCTACAGGCTATAGTGTGTGTGTGTGTGTGTGTGTGTGTGTGTGTGTGTGTATATAGGTGATGTAGTGGTTGTAGAGTGTGTGTTTAGGGGTGTAGCATGTGTTTGTTTACAAGGAATCTAGTGTGTGTATAAGGGATCCAGAGTGTGTATGTTAGGAATGTAGTGTGTGTGTATACAGGAATCTAGTGTGTGTTTGTAGGACCCAGAATGTGTAGGAGATCTAGTGAGTGTGTGTATATAACGGAATCAGAGTGTATATAGGGATCTAGTGTGTGTATATGATCCAGAGTTGGGTAAGGGATCTAGTGTGTGTCTGGAATGTAATGTGTTTAGGGGTGCAATATGTGTGTGAGGGGTTCAGTGTGTGAAAGGGGTGCTGTAGTGTGTGTGTATATATATATATATATATATATATATATATTATATAAATATGTTTGAAAGTATTGTGTGTGTGTTTGGTGCAGTGTGTTGGGGTTCTGTGTGTATGTGTGTGAGGTGCAGTGAGTGTCTGTGAGGGGTGTGGTGTGTACGTGAAGGGTGCAGTATGTGTTTGTGATGGATGCTGTGTTTGAGGGTGCTGTGTGTGATGATGCTGTGTATGTGTGCGAGGGTGCCGTGTATGTGTGTGAGGGTGCCGTGTATGTGTGTGGGGGTGCTGTGTGTGATGTGTTTAAGGGTGCTGTGTGTGAGGGTGTTGTGTTTAAGGGTGCTGTGTGTGTGTGTGTTTTGTGTGTGAGGGTGCTGTGTGATTTGTGGGGGTGCTGTGTGTGGGTGCTGTGTGAGAGTGTGCTGTGTGAGAGTGTGCTGTGTGAGAGTGTGCTGTGTGAGAGTGTGCTGTGTGAGAGGCGTGTGTGATTTGTGTGACGGTGCTGAGTGTGATGTGTGTAAGAGTGCTGTGTGTGAGAGTACTGAGTGCGATAGTGCTGTGAGTGATGTGTGTGAGGGTGCTGAGTGTGATGTGGATGAGAGTGCTGAGAGTGATGTGTGTGAGGGTGCCGAGTGTGATGTGTGTGAGGGTGCTGAGTGTGATGTGTGTGACGGTGCTGAGTGTGATGTGTGTGAGAGTGCTGTGTGTGAGAGTGCTGTGTGTGAGAGTGCTGTGTGTGAGTACTGAGTGTGATAGTGCTGCGAGTGATGTGTGTGAGAGTGATGTGTGTGAGGGTGCTGAGTGTGATGTGTGTGAGGGTGCTGAGTGTGATGTGTGTGAGGGTGCTGAGTGTGATGGGAGTGAGAGTGCTGAGTGTGATGTGTGTGAGGGTGCTGAGTGTGATGTGTGCTGAGTGTGATGTGTGTGAGGGTGCTGAGTGTGATGTGTGTGAGGGTGCTGAGTGTGATGTGTGTGAGGGTGCTGAGTGTGATGTGTGCTGAGTGTGATGTGTGTGAGGGTGCTGAGTGTGATGTGTGTGAGGGTGCTGAGTGTGATGTGTGTGAGGGTGCTGAGTGTGATGTGTGCTGAGTGTGATGTGTGTGAGGGTGAATGTTAGAAGGGAAAAAAAAAAATCTAAGAAGCATGCATTATATCCCCCCCCTCTCCCTTCTTACCTTTAGCCTGGGAGGGGAGGGGGGGTCCAGCATGGTGGTGAGTGGGAGGGGGGGTCCGGCACGGTGGTGAGTGGGAGGGGGGACCGGCACGGTGACACCTTCCCTGGTGGTCCAGTGGGTGAGTGAACTCTAGCCTGTGGGCTAGAGTTCACTCTCGCGAGATCTGGTCGCCATGGCAACGATAGATATCGCAAGATAGAGCTCCGCCGGGTCCTCTCCCTCCCTCCCCAGCCGCATGTGCCTCAGGTCTATTTAAATGGGCCGGTGAGGGAGATCTTTGATCTCCCCACCGGCCCATCGTGGCAAACAGCGGGGCCGGCGCTCGGGTAGTGCCGGCCCTGCATAGACCGGCGGGGGAAGTCCTGGGACCTCCCCTGCCGGCCTCGGCCCCTGCCCACCGCGGCCCACCGGGCATTTGCCCGGTGTGCCCGATGGCCAGTCTGGGCCTGGTTGCCTGTCACTCAGCCACTGCCTTACCCATTCAACAATATTGGAATCCAAACTTAAAGATTGCAGTTTATTGATAAGCCACAGTGTGCAACAGTGTCAAAAGCCTTACTGAAATCTAGGTAAGCAATGTCTACTGCACCACACTGATCTATTATTTTAGTTACCCAATCAAAAAAATCAACAAGATTAGTTTGGCATGATCTCCCTGAAGTAAACCCATGTTGTCTCTGATCTTGAAATCCATATAATATTTTTAAATATAGATTTCTAATGAAAGGAAACAGGAAGAAAAATGACATCGTAGTACATCGGTCAGGGACATGCAGGTCCAAGACACTACTAGCTCAGTATGAAATGTGTTAATTAACATTATCTAATTTGGAACAATACAGGTAACAGAAGGTAATGCTGTGTATGCCAGCAAAACTACCCACATAAAAGCATGTGTATACAGAATAAAAACGCAACTCAGTCACAGTCACTTCTGGGTTTCGCCAGTCCTGATCATGTGATCTCTCAGGGTCTGCCTATCTAGTGCCGCCTTGCGTGATGCGTTCCGCCTGCCTTCTCCCGACGACATCACGGATCACTAACCCCTTCTTTTAAATATCTAGCACCTCCCCTCTTCTGTTCCCATTAGTCCAGGGGTGCGGCTTTTTTCCCTCACTGTATATCAGGGGTAGGCAAACTTTTAGTAGTACTGTGCCAAAACAAGATCTGGAAATCCTTCGGCATGCTGGTCCTACTTTTTTAAAACGAGGTATGTATGTTGCCGCATTCTGCTTGTGTTATTTATGGGTGCTGCAGTTACTTTGCATATGTGGGCTGTTATATTGCACAGTAAGGGAAAAAAGTATTTGATCCCCTGCTGATTTTTTTTATAACTTAATCTTTATTTTTCATTGTGCATAGAGAGTACGTAACAAGTTTGCTATGCCACAACAGCTAAAGCAAGGTATTTTCAGGGTATTCCCACAATCTTTTCCCATTTTGTTCAAGATTTAATGTCTATTTCAATATCTTTCACTTTCAATAATATATCTATATGTTTAAAGGCAGCAGGCCTGTATTTGTGGGAGGAGTTAGCGTTCCTATAAACGCTAGTCCCCCTTCTTACCTTCGCCATGGCGTTCCATTCACCCGTTTCCTTGACAACCCGTACTTCCAGCTCTGGCCTCCGTTCAAAATTCACACCAGTCTGAAGCGTCCTCAGAGCTGCATGACAACTCCGTTCGTGGGGATTCATACGAACTGCAGTCAACCACCTTTCGCCAAAACTAAACGAACAGATCCTCAGGTAATCATCGAGGTTAGCTGCATTCGTGCTAACCCCACCTTTTGGGCATATCTCTCCCTACTTATGTTCAAACAAAACAGACAAACGATTGTGGTTCATTACACCTGCTGTATCAGGACCATTCGTTTAGCCACCTTAAACATGGCTAATTCGTGCATATTCTGTTACATGATTTTCTTTCAGTTTAATAGGAAATTTCACTGCTAATTAAATATTTTGTACTACTATAACAATGCAAGCTGGCTAGCTGTTCATAGGGGGATTTTCTTCTAAATATTCCAAATTAAGGCTGGATTAATAACTAATTATAAACTGAGAGTTACTAATTAGAGTGGTTCATGTGAGATACAGAGTACCATTATACCGGTTACGTTATTCTTAGTAATTAGGTATTCTACTTCTGTTATGGTTAATTATGCATGTAGAAGGGGATACTATCATGATTTATATATGGCATTTTGACAAATAATTATAGGATATCCTTTCCATTTGATGACATGCTACTCCTTAATTTCAGATATCCTTAATTTCAGATATCCTGAAGGTCATTCTACCCTATAGGCCATGTTACCTGTTCATTATTTTCTCCTGCTTTCCTATCAGGTATAAAAAGAAAATAAAAAAATTTAAAATTTCTCTCTCTACTAATTGCCTCAACAAGGCCACGCTTCATCCATGAGATGGGGTCCCAGGGAACGGGGGCTTGACTATAGTATAAGACTAGGGTGGGAAATGCAGCACTGGTAAATTTCAAATAAAATTAGATCCTAAACAAATTATATTAATTGAATATTTATTTACAGTTTGTGTATATAATGAATGTAGTGTGTGTGTATGAGTGCAGTGTGTATATGAATTCAGTGTGTGTGTGTGTATGAATGCAGTGTGTGTGTATGAGTGCAGTGTGTGTATGAGTGCAGTGTGTGTGTATGAGTGCAGTGTGTGTATGAGTGCAGTGTGTGTGTCTATGAGTGCAGTGTGTGTGTATGAGTGCAGTGTGTGTGTATGAGTGCAGTGTGTGTATGAGTGCAGTGTGTGTATGAGTGCACTGTGTGCAGTGGTGTGTCCTGGTTTTGTGCTGCCCTAGGCAGGACAAAACTCAGGCGCCCTCCTCCCCCCCGCGCCACCCCCACCCAACCCTTCCCCCCGCCCCACCTTCTAAATACACACACACACATTCCCTGACAGATATGCATACACTAGCTAACAGAAACACACACTCACTAACAGACACACACTCACTCGCTAGCAGACACACACTCACAAACACACACACACTCACACTAACAGACACACACAGTCAGACACACATTAGCAGACACACACTAGCAGACACACACACACACACACACACTAGCAGACACACACACACACACACACTAGCAGACACACACACACACACACACACTAGCAGACACACACACTCACACTAACAGGCAAGCACACACACAGTCAGAGACACACACACACACTAACAGACACACACACACTAACAGACACACACACACATATTAACAGACACACACACACTAACAGACACACACACACTAACAGACACACACACACACACTAACAGACACACACTAACAGACACACACACACACATATTAACAGACACACACTAACAGACACACACACACTAACAGACACACACACATATTAACAGACACACACTAACAGGCACACACACACTAACAGACACACACACACACACTAACAGACACACACACACACACATATTAACAGACACACACTAACAGGCACACACACACATTAACAGACACACACTAACAGGCACACACACACACACACACACACACATTAACAGACACACACTAACAGGCATGAATGCAGTGTGTGCAGTGGTGTATCCTGGTTTTGTGCTGCCCTCCGTACCTTTGGGAATGCAGGGGGGGTCTCTTTCTCCCTGGCTGCTGGGTGGGCGGCGCTGACGTGCGGGCTGCTGGGCGGCTGGTGAGGGAGCACTTCATCTGAGCTGTCTGCTCAGCTCCCTCGCACGCCGCAGAGTGAGGCTGGGAGCCGGAATATGACTATTCCGGCTCCCAGCCTCACTTTGCGGCGCGCGAGGGAGCTGAGCAGACAGCTCAGAGGAAGTGCTCCCTCGCCAGCCGCCCAGCAGCCCAGCATGTCAGTTAGCTGCGAGGCAACAAGACATTTGCCCTGGGCATTTGGGGGCGGCAAAAAAAGCCGTATGTATGAGTGCAGTGTGTGTATGAATGCGGTGTGTGTATGAGTGCAGTGTGTGTATGAATGCAGTGTGTGTATGAGTGCAGTGTGTGTATGAGTGCAGTGTGTGTGTGTGATGCAGAGCCTTGGTGGGAGGTGGGCATTTTTATTATTATTTTTTACATTATTTTAATATTATTTTTTTTGTTGTTTTATTAGTAATTTTTTTATTATTATTATTTTTATTATTAATATTTCTATGTTTTATTTAAATGTTTATGTTATTTTTATTCGTCCTCCTCCCTGCTTGCTAGCTGGCCAGCGAGGGGGGCTCTCACTCCCTGGTGGTCCAGTGGATGGGCTGTGTAGGAGGGGGGCTGGCAGAGAGCATTTACTTACCTCTCCTGCAGCTCCTGTCAGCTCCCTCCTCCTCCGCGCCGGTCTGGTCAGCTCCCTCTGCAAGTCACAGTGTAAGTCTCGCGGCCGCGCGGAGCGTTGCCACGGTAACCCGTGGCAACGCTATGACCCCGCGGCTCTCGCAAGATTTACACTGGGACTTGCAGAGGGAGCTGACCGGACCGGCGCGGAGGAGGAGGGAGCTGACAGGAGCTGCAGGAGAGGTAAGTAAATGCTCTCTGCCAGCCCCCAGTCTGTATTATGGCAATGTGAGTTGCCATAATACAGACCTTGACTTGAGTATAAGTTGAGTCGGGGTTTTTCAGCACAAAAAATGTGCTGAAAAACTCGACTTATACTCGAGTATATACGGTCGTTAGTAAGAGCTCATCTATTTAACATATATAAATAATTGAGAATACAATATAAAATAAGGATTGTCTTGGAAGCAATAAAGTTTTGTCTTTTTAAATATTTATTATATAAAAATATAAATATAGACATATAAAATCCATTACAATATTTTATAGCAGAGTTTATAAGATTAAACTAAATGCTTGCAAATATCATTAATAGATTAACATACCCTCCTGAACATGTCATCATGTCAGCCTCTCTGTCATTTTAAAATGGAGCAGCGCCTGTCTCCAAGTCTCTCCTCTGTCCCTTAATATTTAAAAGTACACCTATTTATACCTTAGGTGTTGTCATTTTAGGGTCACTGTAGTTCATGTATGAAAAAGTAACTTCTTTTACTTGTATTCATTTTAGGACCTCCCTTAAAAAAAATACAAAAATACAAGGCTATAAATAAAAGGTGTATACGTCATGGAAATTTTCCTGACTTAGGTCAAGATGGCATCTTAAAGTCTGAAAATCTTTATCTACTTAGGGTTACCACAGTATATTATGTACTGAAAGAGTCGTAGCATAGCCTTGAAGCTTGTTTATGCATTATTGTTATTGTAATTCGTCTGGGACCAAAAGTCGTAAACATAATATGCACTGAAGGTAATTGCTTAAAGAAACATGTCTGAAAAACAATATGTTCCATTTCTAACACCTTATCAGTTTGCAATTAGTGATGTACCGAACGGTTTACTGGCGAATAGTTCCTGGCGAACATAGCGTGTTCGCATTCGCCCCGGCGGGCGAACACACGCGCGGTTCCATCCGCCCCCTATTCGTCATCATTGAGGAAACGTTGACCCTGTGCTTCACGGTCAGCAGACACATTCCAGCAAATTAGCAGCAGACCCTCCCTTCCAGACCCTCCCACCTCCTGTACAGCATCCATTTTAGATTCAGCTGCATTCTTAGATAGAGGAGGGAAAGTGTAGCTGCTGTGGTGGAATCTCGGTAAAAATAAATTTAGTAGGCCGAGATTACCACGTGGCATGTGTACGTGCATATGCTGACGTATCGATCAGTTGGTTGCACGAGGCAAGATACGATCAGTAGTGTACGGAGCATGTGCAAAGAATACAGGATGTAGTATTCCCCTCCTCCATTGTGCTGGACAAGCCATGCGGTCAAGCAGGAAGTTAATTCTTATTTGTATTGATTGGTCAAGAGAATGTGCGGGTGGAGCTTAATATGGGAGGAGTTATGTGCCTATATAAGGAGCCTGCACTATTGTCCGGGGCTCAGAACTTGTGGTATTTTGGTGACGTTAGTCCCTCTGAGTCCCGATCGGTGATCCAATAAAGAATCTCTTCCTTCCTGAAGAAACCTGTGTCCATCTCTCTGTGCTTCGCTTCCGTCAGTTTCTCCGGTATCATTTGGTGCATTGGCCGGGAAGCTCATCGTTCAACGGTAGCTGAGAGGCAGAGGCGTGAGACGGTCTATCTTTGCCCACGTTCTCTACGGCTGCACCCCTGAACTTCTGCGTGGACCTCCCTTCGTCTCGGCGCCACTGGTCTGTTGTCCAGGAGATCATCGGCCTCTACGTGAGAAGTGCTGGGGTGTCCCCGTCGATGAGTGTGAACTCAGGTTCAGGAACGAGGAGGTAAGACAACTGCTGTTTTAGACGGCAGACCCACTAGGGGTATACCGATTGTGCGGTAGGCCCATAAGGGGTTATTTGTGTATGGAATCTGCCCCCTCTGTCGGAGGGAAGGAGCGAAGGCTCACCGCTCAATCGAACGCTCTTTAGTCAGACCGTTTGATTTGGTTAGTCAGGCGGGGTCCTGTGTAAATAGTCCTAGCCGGACACCGGTGTCTTGTCTAGACTAGCGTTCTAGGGTGTATATTACGTTCGCTAGGTCGGAGGGACCGGGAGACTAAGCGGCGCCTGTGTAAATTCGGTTCGCTAGCTCTCAACCTATCTTGGCTAAGTGGGAAGGCGTGTAAATTTGGAACCCACTATATTTTTGATAGTAATCGACTAAGAGGCGCCTGTGTAAATTCGGTCCTCTAGCTCGCTATATGTGGTGCTTGGGCAGTGTGGCTAACCAAAACGGGTGTATATAGTTTTAGGTAGTCCATCAAGGTACTGGCCAATAGTTTAGTTGGGAATTGTAAATGTGATAAAGATTGTTTAGTAAAGTGTATATCTTGTTAGATAGCGCGAGCTCAGCCGTCTAGCGAGAGTGTTAATAGTGTGTTGCTGTATTATAGTGCACGGTACCATAACCCTGTATATTTACTGACACTGTATATAAGTACTAATCACTGTCGTCCATTGCATGTTTAACACCATAACCACTAATAATTGTATTGTGACCTTAACTTGTGCTTTGACCTATGCTAACCGTACTGTAACCGCTATTTGTAAAAGACGATGTTACTGGGGTGTGTTATAGACGGGTAATTCGTATATAGAGAATTATAGCGTGGGTGACTGTATAGTTTCGCCAAAGGGCATAATATTGATTATTTAGTGACTGGTGTAACAGCTGTGTGTGTACGGGAATTCCCTGAGTGTTTATTGTGTTATTGTATACGTTTCACTTGGTAACTGTACCACGTGGTGCTGTTGCCAGAGGAAACGGGTGTGACTGTTGAATAGTACGCGTGCATAGTATTCGTTGTCAACGACGTTCCATTGATAAGTATGGGTGCGTCGCAGTCAACGATTCCGGATCCCTTAGGTTGTATGGTGAAGAATTTTAAAAAGGAATTCAAGACATGTGATTTTGGGGTTAAAATGTCTCCTGTACGTTTGGTCACTTTGTGTACTAGGGAGTGGCCTACTTTGGTTGCGGCATGGCCGCCACGTGGCAGTTTGGATCCAACTCTGGTACAGCGCTTACACGTGGCTGTATCAGGTAGGCCTGAACTTTACGGCCAGTTTCCTTATATTGATTGTTGGAGACAGGCCGTAAATGACTCGCCAAAATGGCTCCAGACATGCCACGAGGAGCAATGTCGCCTCATGGTAGCTAGGACTTGTTTGTCCACTAGGACTGGTGTTAGGCCCATTTTGGACACGCCCCCTGAGTCCGAGATCCCTTACTTTCCGTTAAGAGGAAGTGACGCAAATGCAGGAAGTCCTGCAACCCTCCCCTCATTACCCCCATCCACTTCCGCTTCCTCCTCCAGTACAGAATCCACCCCCTCTCGTACTAAATCTCCCCTTCCGGAATCAGAACCAACCCCCATTAAATCCGAATATCCTGATTTGGCGCCACTTCAGACTTCCGGTCAAGCTTCATCTAGCTCGACTCGAAGTGTTTTATTTACAACCTTTTCCCAAAACCAAGCTCCCACATCCCCATACCCTATTTCTCCCCGACTGGAACCTATGACTGACGCCCCTCCACGTAGCCCCATACAGACCCGACAACTGACCGGTGCCCAACAATTAAAACACTATCAGATGCCTCTTCGTCTGAATCCTGGGCCAGCCTATATCGATGCCGCAGGCCAAATGGCACATGCTGACCCAGTCTTTGTATATGTCCCGTTCACGACAACCGATCTCTTAAATTGGAAGACCCACAATTCCTCGTATACTGAGAAACCACAAGCTATGACTGATCTGTTCACCTCAATAGTACAGACACATAACCCGACATGGGCTGATTGCCAGCAGTTATTAATGACTTTGTTCAACAATGAGGAAAGAACAAGAATTAATCAAGCGGCCATTAAAGCGCTAGAGGATAAAGCCCGTACTTTAAACCAAGCCAATCCATCAGCATGGGCCGCAACACATTATCCCAACACCGATCCCGATTGGAATGTAAATGGCGCTGATATGGTTCAACTCAGAGCCTATAGAGACGCTATAATTGCTGGCATGAAAGCCGGAGGAAAGAAAGCCATTAATATGTTGAAGACAGTTGAGGTGATTCAGAAAAGTGATGAAGCGCCCAGTGTCTTTTATGACCGATTATTGGAGGCATACCGCTTGTATACCCCCTTTAATCCGGAAGACGCAGATAATTCCCGAATGGTGAACTCCGCCTTTGTCAGCCAAGCTTACGGAGATATTAAGCGCAAGCTACAGAAGTTAGAAGGGTTTGCAGGTATGTCCATCACCCAACTAATGGAGGTAGCGAATAAGGTATATATGAATAGGGAAACAGAAAGTAAGAAAGAGGAAGAGCGCAAGATGCGTAGAAAGGCAGACATGCTAGCGGTAGCGATCGCAGGCGTAGATAGACGGGGCCCAGATAGAGGCGATAGTAGATGGAATAGGGAGCCTTTGAGTAGGAATCAGTGCGCGTATTGCAAGGAAGAAGGGCATTGGAGGAACGAATGTCCACAAAGAGAGCAGTACGAGAGAGACCAACCCAGGGCAGGTTACGGAAACTTTAGAGGCAGAGCGAGAGGTAGAGGAGGCCCCGGAGGGAGTAATGGTAATAGAGGGAGCAATGGGAACAGAGGAAGTGTTAGGGAAGATAGGTATATCCCAGCAGCGCAAAGGTCCCGCGATAGAGAAGGCAGGGACTTTGTAGGATTGGCTGACACGGTCATGGAGGACTATTGATACCGACCGGGCTCCATCCCCCTTGGTCGAGCGGAGCCTATGGTCGATGTATCAATAGGGGGAAAAAGGAGTGCGTTCATGATCGACACTGGTGCTGAACATTCAGTGGTGACTAATCTAGTTGCTCCTCCATCTGGAAGGACTATTACTGTAATAGGAGCAACTGGAAGAAGTGCTGAAAAACCGGTTCTTAAAAGTCGACTCTGTACATTGGGAGGCCACGTAGTAAAACATCAATTCCTTTATATGCCTGAATGTCCAGTCCAATTGCTGGGACGTGATATGCTATCAAAATTACAAGCGCAGATTACGTTCCTACCAAATGGAACAACATCCTTAAAGTTTAATGGACCTTCAGGTATTATGACATTATCCGTACCAAAGGAAGAAGAGTGGCGACTTTATACAGCGTTGACTAGCCAAAACCCTAGGAGTGATGAGTCATTATTCAACATACCAGGAGTTTGGGCAGAGAACAACCCACCAGGACTGGCCCGCAATATTCCACCTATAAAAATTGAACTAAAACTTGGGGTTTATCCAGTGAGCCTAAGACAATATCACATCCCGCAGAAGGCTAAGAAGAACATCCAATCTTATAAGATAAGTTCATACGGTATGGTATCCTAAAATTCTGTACTTCCCCCTGGAACACCCCATTGCTACCTGTTCAAAAGCCCGGTACAGATGAGTATCGACCTGTGCAGGACTTGAGAGCAGTCAATGATGCGGTTGTTAGTATACATCCAGTTGTACCCAATCCATATAACCTGCTTGCTTTAATTCCGGGCGGGGCTACTTACTTTACAGTCTTAGACCTCAAAGATGCCTTCTTTTGCCTCCGAATTGCCGCAGAAAGTCAATGTATTTTCGCTTTCCAATGGGAGAACGCTGTAACGGGCTCAAAACGCCAAATGACCTGGACAAGACTGCCCCAAGGGTTTAAAAATTCACCTACCCTATTTGGTTCAGCTCTAAGTCAAGATCTACTGGATTTCGAGTCCATCCCAGGAGAGTGTGTATTGTTACAATATGTAGATGACTTGTTGATAGCAGCAGTTACAAAAGAAATCTGTCAGCAAGCAACGCACAATCTACTACACATTCTCTGGAAGGCAGGATACAAGGTGTCTAGAAAGAAGGCTCAGTTGTGTTTGCCAACTGTCAAATATCTGGGATTCCATATCTCTGAAGGTCAACGAATTATGGGGCCAGAGAGAAAAGAAGCTGTGTGCCAAATACCGATACCCAAGAATAGAAGACAAGTGCGAGAATTCTTGGGGGCAGCAGGCTTCTGTAGGATATGGATTCCCAGCTACGCGATACTGGCAAAACCTCTGTACGCAGCTATCAAAGGTACAGAGCACGACCCCTTCTTGTGGACCCAAGAACAGCAAACGGCATTTGAAGATGTGAAGAAGGCTTTGATGAGTGCCCCAGCATTAGGTCTACCTGATCACACACGACCATTCTACCTGTATGTACATGAGCAAAGAAGAATGGCTGTGGGAGTATTGACACAGTACTTGGGATCATGGCAAAGACCTGTTGCCTACATGTCTAAGCAATTGGATGCAGTGGCCAGCGGACTTCCACCTTGTCTAAGAGCTGTAGCTGCAGCCGCCCTGCTAGTAGCTGAAGCTGATAAACTCACTCTGGGTCAAGAACTTTATGTACGAGTCCCACATGCAGTACAGACGTTGTTGGATTACAAAGGAAATCATTGGTTTAGTAACAGCCGTATGACCAAGTATCAAGCAATGTTGTGTGAAAACCCAAGAGTGCATTTAGAGACTGTAAACACCTTAAATCCAGCTACCCTTTTGCCACAACCTACTGAAAGTCAACATGATTGTTTGGAAGTAATGGATGAAGTATTTTCAAGTAGACCAGATCTTCGTGATTTTCCCATCCAGAACCCCGATGTTCAATATTATACCGACGGCAGTAGTTATGTGAAAGAAGGGATCCGCAATGCAGGATATGCAGTGACAACAATAGACAAGGTGATAGAAGCTCGGCCACTGGCGAAAGGAACATCAGCACAAAAGGCAGAATTGATAGCACTGACACGAGCGTTACAATTGGCTGAAGGTTTAAGAGTGAACATCTACACGGACTCCAAATATGCGTTTTTAACCACTCATGCCCACGGAGCTTTGTATAAAGAAAGAGGACTACTGAATTCAGAAGGCAAAGAAATCAAATACGCAGCTGAAATCCTACAACTATTGGAAGCAGTGTGGGAGCCGAAAGAAGTCGGTATCATACATTGTCGAGCGCATCTGAGAGGAGATGGTGATGTAACCAAAGGAAATCGGATGGCAGATAGTGCAGCTAAGCGTGCCGCTGAATCAGGAAGACAGGAATATGTGGGGCATATAGCTGCTCTTATACCAACTCCACTGTCCCAATGGACTCCAGTTTATACAGCTCAAGAAGAGGAGTGGTTAAAGACTGAACCAGGAAAGTATTTGGAGAACAAGTGGTATCAGCTAGATGATGGAAGAATAGTCATACCAGCATCACTAGCGGTAGAAATTGTCCAAAATTATCACAACGGGACACATTCTGGGAGAGACAGCACAGAAGAATCTCTCAGAAAACATTTCTACATACCAAGATTGTCCAACTTGACTCAGGCCATTGTACGAAGATGTGTAACGTGTGCTAAAAATAATGCAAGACAAGGACCAGTAAAGCCACCAGGAGTCCAGTTTATGGGGGGACTCCCCATGTCCGATTTACAAATTGACTTTACAGTGATGCCTAAATCGGGTGGACATCGTTACCTGCTGGTAATTGTGTGCACCTATTCAGGCTGGGTAGAAGCATGTCCTACTCGTACAGAGAAAGCAGGAGAAGTTGTGAGATTCCTGCTACGAGAAATAATACCTCGATATGGACTACCCTGTTCTATAGGATCGGACAATGGTCCAGCTTTTGTTCATCAGTGCCTACAACAACTGACTCATATGCTTGGTATAAAGTGGAGGCTTCATACAGCATATAGACCCCAGAGTTCTGGTAAGGTAGAGAGAATGAATAGAACTATTAAGAATCAGTTGGCTAAAATGTGTCAGGAAACCCAACTTAAGTGGAACGTTCTCTTACCCATAGCTCTATTGCGAATCCGCAGTACCCCTACCAGAAGGATGGGCCTCTCTCCTTTTGAAATCATGTATGGGCGACCACCTCCCGTACTTGGTAACTTAAGGGGGGACTTGAGTCAGTTGGGAGAAGGAATTACCCGGCAGCAGGTTGTAGAGTTGGGTAAGACTATGGAGGAGGTACAGAAATGGGTACAAGATAGATTACCTGTGAATATTTATCCCCCAGTTCATAGTTATCATCCAGGAGATCAAGTGTGGATTAAAGAGTGGAATAATGTACCGTTAGGGCCCAAGTGGAGAGGTCCTTATGTTGTTCTTTTGTCTACCCCTACAGCAATAAAAGTAGCCGAAGTGACTCCGTGGATACATCACTCCAGGGTTAAACCAGCAGCAGTCGATTCTTGGCAAGTTACAGCAGATCCAGAGAATCCCTGCAAGATCCGGTTAAAACGCACGACTCAGTCGGAGTAACGAGGAACTATTGTGGATTACAAATTTTATTATTTTTGGGATTTGGTGCGTGAGTGAGAAGGCCATAATAAAGCCTGTCCGCCCACCGACGTATAGTTTATAAGCCAGGGAAAGTCTCGAAGGGACTCCTGTGAAGACGAGCAGAACTCCATTCCCTGCAGCCCTTACATCCTGGAAGCTGAGGTGCCTTCGCACGGACGAAGACTGAGGATGACGGCGAAAGATGTGTTGATGATAATGTTTATTTATGTGTATTTTTATATTCAGGAAGGTAGAGGTACCGACACTCCTAGCTGTGATGTATGCATTAAGACTACAAGAACAGGTAACCATATTTCCCAAACCCTAATTTGGCATTCACAATACGAGTGTAAAGGAGATGTATCGAGATGTAGATACCTAAATATAGACTATAGTGTGTGCCATTTAGGAGTAGGAGAACCTAAGTGCTTCAGTCCAGAGTATCAACCCCGTACAATTTGGTTGACTCTCAGGAATGGAGATCCTCAGGGGACCCTAATTAATAAGACGGTGTTAGAATCCGTACATTCTTCGGGTGTTCTGCTATTTGATGCGTGTAAGGCGATATCAAGTGGTAGAAAGCCGTGGAATGTATGTGGGGATCTTAGATGGGAGTGGACGTATGGGTCTAATGATAAATATATTTGTCCCAGTAGTAAAAATAAATATGTGAGTCCTAGATGCCCAAATAAAGACTATAACTTTTGCCCATATTGGTCTTGTGTGGGGTGGGCAACTTGGGGACAGACAGTAGACAAAGACATGATAGTGACTAAGTTGCCTACCAGACCATATTGTAAGTCTATGGAATGCAACCCAGTCCATATACTTATAAATAACCCCGATAAGTTCTTAGACAAATATGGCAATTTATTTGGGTTTCAGATATACGGGACGGGTTTAGATCCTGGGACAGTATTGTTTATAGGGATAGAGACTGATACGGTATCCTCCCAAACTCATCAAGTATACCATTCCTTTTATGAAGAGATGAGCATAGATAATAAGATCCCCCATAATGCTAAAAACCTGTTCATTGACTTAGCTGAAAGTATTGCCGGTAGTCTTAATGTTACCAACTGCTATGTGTGTGGAGGTACTAACATGGGAGACCAATGGCCTTGGGAAGCAAAGGAGGTAATGTCCGGTTCTGAGGCAGTTGACCAACTAATATCTACACAAGCCGATTATCATATGAGTGTTAGAGGTAAATCTGAGTGGAGATTAAAGACCTCCATCATAGGTTATGTTTGCATAGCAAGGAAAGGAATAATGTATAATACTTCTGTAGGAGAATTTACTTGTCTAGGGCAAAAAGCTTATGATGATGATACAAAGAATACAACTTGGTGGTCGGCTTCAAATGTCTCAGAACCATCTAACCCGTTTGCTAGATACGCCAATTTAAAGGATGTGTGGTTTGATTTATCCATCACATCTACCTGGAGAGCCCCAGCAAATTTGTACTGGATCTGTGGTAAGAAAGCCTATTCGGAGTTGCCACAGGACTGGGAAGGGGCATGTGTGTTGGGTATGCTCAAACCATCCTTCTTCTTGTTACCAATTGAAACAGGTGAGACTTTAGGTGTTAAAGTGTATGATGTGAATCATAGGAAGAAAAGGGGACCCATAGAGATAGGCGCCTGGGAAGATGATGAATGGCCTCCCCAGCGTATCATAGATTATTATGGGCCAGCCACGTGGGCAGAAGATGGTACCTTTGGTTATAGAACCCCTATTTATATGCTCAACCGTATTATAAGATTACAGGCGGTGGTTGAGATTATTACTAACGAAACATCACAAGCGCTCAATCTTCTAGCGAAGCATAATACCAGGATGAGGACAGCAGTCTACCAAAATAGATTAGCCTTGGATTACCTATTGGCAGTAGAGGGATGTGTATGTGGGAAGTTTAACCTGAGCAATTGCTGTCTTCAAATAGATGACGAAGGGCAAGCAATAGCTGAGCTTACTAGCCATATGGTTAAACTAGCGCATGTGCCTACTCAGGTATGGAAAGGGTATAATCCAAGTAGTTGGTTTGGTAGCTGGTATGAGTGGTTTGGAGGGCTTAAGGCAGTGGTAGGTGGAGTCCTACTGATTTTAATGTTGTGTCTACTCCTGCCGTGTCTTATACCCTTAGTAGTTAGGTCTGTGCAAAGCCTGATAGAAAATATAGCAGAGAGGAAGGCTGCTGCACAGATAATGGCAATTTATAAATATAAGGCTCTAGATCAGGGAGAACCAATGCAGGAAGATGAGTGTTGAAGATTCACATCATAAGTTAAGTCTGGTCTGGTTCAAGGTAACTTGCGGTGTATGCAAACCAAGGTTAAGTGATGCCTCAAGTAATTGTGAAATATTAAGAGGCATCAAAGGGGGGAATGTGGTGGAATCTCGGTAAAAATAAATTTAGTAGGCCGAGATTACCACGTGGCATGTGTACGTGCATATGCTGACGTATCGATCAGTTGGTTGCACGAGGCAAGATACGATCAGTAGTGTACGGAGCATGTGCAAAGAATACAGGATGTAGTATTCCCCTCCTCCATTGTGCTGGACAAGCCATGCGGTCAAGCAGGAAGTTAATTCTTATTTGTATTGATTGGTCAAGAGAATGTGCGGGTGGAGCTTAATATGGGAGGAGTTATGTGCCTATATAAGGAGCCTGCACTATTGTCCGGGGCTCAGAACTTGTGGTATTTTGGTGACGTTAGTCCCTCTGAGTCCCGATCGGTGATCCAATAAAGAATCTCTTCCTTCCTGAAGAAACCTGTGTCCATCTCTCTGTGCTTCGCTTCCGTCAGTTTCTCCGGTATCACTGCTGCTCATTAGATAGGGAAATTGATAGCTAGGCTAGGGTATTCAGTGTCCACTACAGTCCTGAAGGACTCATCTGATCTCTGCTGTAAGAACAGCACCCCACAAAGCCATTTTTAGGGCTAGAACATCCGTCTGCTTTTTTTTCCTGTGTAATCTAATTGCAGTTGCCTGTCTGCCAGCTTCTGTGTCAGGCTCACAGTGGATACTGTGCCCACTTGCCCAGTGCCACCACTCATATCTGGTGTCACAATAGCTTAAGCTTGACATTTAAAAACAAAAAATTTTTTTTCAGTGTAATAGATTGAATAGCAGTTAGTTGTCTGCCAGCTTCTGTGTCAGGCTCACAGTGGATACTGAGCCCACTTGCCCAGTGCCACCACTCATATCTGGTGTCACAATAGCTTAAGCTTGACATTTAAAAATATATTTTTTTTTTCCACTGTAATAGATTGAATAGCAGTTAGTTGTCTGCCAGCTTCTGTGTCAGGCTCACAGTGGATACTGTGCCCACTTTAAAAAAAATGTTTTCACTGTAATAGATTGAATAGCAGTTAGTTGTCTGCAAGCGTCTGGGTGTCAGGCCTTCAGCGTGTACTCTGCCAACCTCTGCAAGTGCACTTTGAAACTCATATCTGGTGTGACTATAGCGTGCCTTTAAAAAGAAAAAAGTTTTTCACTGTAAGCTAATAGCAGTCAGTGTCCTTCAAGCTGGTGTGTCAGGCCTTCAGCGTGTACTCTCCCAACCTCTGCCAGTCCACTTTGCCACTCATATCAGGTGTGACAATAGCGTGCTTTTAAAAATAGATTGAATAGCAGTTGGTTGTCTGCCAGCTTCTGTGTCAGGCTCACAGTTGATACTGTGCCCACTTGCCCAGTGCCACCACTCATATCTGGTGTCACAATAGCTTAAGCTTGACATTTAGGACAGGTGTCAATCCATATCTGCCAAGTGACCCTATGTAGGGGGAACAGTCCCTATTCTGCTCTGTGTCAGTGTGTATCAGGGGCTCTGAGGACAGGTGTAAATCCATATCTGCCAAGTGACCCTATGTAGGGGGAACAGTCCCTATTCTGCTCTGTGTCAGTGTGTATCAGGGGCTCTGAGGACAGGTGTAAATCCATATCTGCCAAGTGACCCTATGTAGGGGGAAGTCCCTATTCTGCTCTGTGTCAGTGTGTATCAGGGGCTCTGAGGACAGGTGTCAATCCATATCTGCCAAGTGACCCTATGTAGGGGGAACAGTCTCTATTCTGCTCTGTGTCAGTGTGTATCATGATCTCTGAGGACAGGTGTCAATCCATATCTGCCAAGTGACCCCATGTAGGGGGAACAGTCCCTATTCTGCTCTGTGTCAGTGTGTATCAGGGGCTCTGAGGACAGGTGTCAATCCATATCTGCCAAGTGACCCTATGTAGGGGGAACAGTCTCTATTCTGCTCTGTGTCAGTGTGCATCATGATCTCTGAGGACAGGTGTCAATCCATATCTGCCAAGTGACCCTATGTAGGGGGAACAGTCCCTATTCTGCTCTGTGTCAGTGTGTATCAGGGGCTCTGAGGACAGGTGTTAATCCATATCTGCCAAGTAACCCCATGTAGGGGGAACAGTCTCTATTCTGCTCTGTGTCAGTGTGTATCATGGTCTCTGAGGACAGGTGTCAATCCATATCTGCCAAGTGACCCTATGTAGGGGGAACAGTCCCTATTCTGCTCTGTGTCAGTGTGTATCAGGGGCTCTGAGGACAGGTGTCAATCCATATCTGCCAAGTAACCTCATGTAGGGGGAACAGTCTCTATTCTGCTCTGTGTCCGTGTGTATCATGGTCTCTGAGGACAGGTGTCAATCCATTTCTGCCAAGTGACCCTATGTAGGGGGAACAGTCTCTATTCTGCTCTGTGTCAGTGTGTATCATGATCTCTGAGGACAGGTGTCAATCCATATCTGCCAAGTGACCCCATGTAGGGGGAACAGTCCCTATTCTGCTCTGTGTCAGTGTGTATCAGGGGCTCTGAGGACAGGTGTCAATCCATATCTGCCAAGTGACCCTATGTAGGGGGAACAGTCCCTATTCTGCTCTGTGTCAGTGTGTATCAGGGGCT
Organism: Pelobates fuscus; assembly: GCF_036172605.1. Classification (NCBI taxonomy): domain Eukaryota; kingdom Metazoa; phylum Chordata; class Amphibia; order Anura; family Pelobatidae; genus Pelobates; species Pelobates fuscus. Next base: position 175,604,944 of record NC_086320.1, on the reverse strand, counting down.
CTGAGGACAGGTGTTAATCCATATCTGCCAAGTAACCCCATGTAGGGGGAACAGTCTCTATTCTGCTCTGTGTCAGTGTGTATCATGATCTCTGAGGACAGGTGTCAATCCATATCTGCCAAGTGACCCCATGTAGGGGGAACAGTCCCTATTCTGCTCTGTGTCAGTGTGTATCAGGGGCTCTGAGGACAGGTGTCAATCCATATCTGCCAAGTGACCCTATGTAGGGGGAACAGTCCCTATTCTGCTCTGTGTCAGTGTGTATCAGGGGCTCTGAGGACAGGTGTTAATCCATATCTGCCAAGTAACCCCATGTAGGGGGAACAGTCTCTATTCTGCTCTGTGTCAGTGTGTATCATGGTCTCTGAGGACAGGTGTCAATCCATATCTGCCAAGTGACCCTATGTAGGGGGAACAGTCCCTATTCTGCTCTGTGTCAGTGTGTATCAGGGGCTCTGAGGACAGGTGTAAATCCATATCTGCCAAGTGACCCTATGTAGGGGGAACAGTCCCTATTCTGCTCTGTGTCAGTGTGTATCAGGGGCTCTGAGGACAGGTGTCAATCCATATCTGCCAAGTGACCCTATGTAGGGGGAACAGTCTCTATTCTGCTCTGTGTCAGTGTGCATCATGATCTCTGAGGACAGGTGTCAATCCATATCTGCCAAGTGACCCTATGTAGGGGGAACAGTCCCTATTCTGCTCTGTGTCAGTGTGTATCAGGGGCTCTGAGGACAGGTGTTAATCCATATCTGCCAAGTAACCCCATGTAGGGGGAACAGTCTCTATTCTGCTCTGTGTCAGTGTGTATCATGATCTCTGAGGACAGGTGTCAATCCATATCTGCCAAGTGACCCCATGTAGGGGGAACAGTCCCTATTCTGCTCTGTGTCAGTGTGTATCAGGGGCTCTGAGGACAGGTGTCAATCCATATCTGCCAAGTGACCCTATGTAGGGGGAACAGTCCCTATTCTGCTCTGTGTCAGTGTGTATCAGGGGCTCTGAGGACAGGTGTTAATCCATATCTGCCAAGTAACCCCATGTAGGGGGAACAGTCTCTATTCTGCTCTGTGTCAGTGTGTATCATGATCTCTGAGGACAGGTGTCAATCCATATCTGCCAAGTGACCCCATGTAGGGGGAACAGTCCCTATTCTGCTCTGTGTCAGTGTGTATCAGGGGCTCTGAGGACAGGTGTCAATCCATATCTGCCAAGTGACCCTATGTAGGGGGAACAGTCCCTATTCTGCTCTGTGTCAGTGTGTATCAGGGGCTCTGAGGACAGGTGTTAATCCATATCTGCCAAGTAACCCCATGTAGGGGGAACAGTCTCTATTCTGCTCTGTGTCAGTGTGTATCATGGTCTCTGAGGACAGGTGTCAATCCATATCTGCCAAGTGACCCTATGTAGGGGGAACAGTCCCTATTCTGCTCTGTGTCAGTGTGTATCAGGGGCTCTGAGGACAGGTGTCAATCCATATCTGCCAAGTAACCTCATGTAGGGGGAACAGTCTCTATTCTGCTCTGTGTCCGTGTGTATCATGGTCTCTGAGGACAGGTGTCAATCCATTTCTGCCAAGTGACCCTATGTAGGGGGAACAGTCTCTATTCTGCTCTGTGTCACTGTGTATCATGGTCTCTGAGGACAGGTGTCAATCCATATCTGCCAAGTGACCCTATGTAGGGGGAACAGTCTCTATTCTGCTCTGTGTCAGTGTGTATCATGATCTCTGAGGACAGGTGTCAATCCATTTCTGCCAAGTGACCCTATGTAGGGGGAACAGTCCCTATTCTGCTCTGTGTCAGTGTGTATCAGGGATCCTTATAATAGGTGCCAATCCATATCTCCCAAGTGACCCTATGTAGGGGGAACAGTCCCTATTCTGATCTGTGTCAGTGAGTATCAGGGTCTCTGAGGACAGGTGTCAATTCATATGTCAAGGTGTCAATATGTCATATGTCAGGTGTCAATCCATATCCATTGTGATTTAGGAATGTTAGGTGATTTATGCCCTTTATGGATTAAAACCAGACTCTGCATCAACTGTGTAATTTTCCATGGGAGTTTTGCCATGGATCCCCCTCCGGCATGCCACAGTCCAGGTGTTAGTCCCCTTGAAACAACTTTTCCATCACCTTTGTGGCCAGAAAGAGTCCCTGTGGGTTTTAAAATTCGCCTGCCCATTTAAGTCAATAGCGGTTCGCCCGGTTCGCCGGTTCGCGAACGTTTGCGGAAGTTTGCGTCCGCTGTTCGTGAACCGAAAATTTTGTGTTCGCGACATCACTAATGAGCAGGTGTACGTACCTGGTAGTATGAATATCTCACAGGAAAAACCGTGTGGTGAAAATATATTTAAACCTGGACAGCCTGAAACGGGTAAAAAGAGAGTAGTATAATGAGTGTGGACTGTGTGGGAATTAAGTAGACTGTGTAGCCTGTACCAGCGATGTTTTTTAAGGGCTTGCTGGCGTATTACTTGGTAAATGAAGTGTAGTGATATACCATGGGAATATAAATGTGTTACCAAGGCAAAGTGATGCCGTGGCTTTAATGCACAATTCTGCCTAAAACAGTGGGGAATGTATGATGGGTGTCAAGTAGAATAAGAGGATGGGGTGAGGGAGGCCGTGGCCTATATTTAAACAACGTTATGTTGTTATATAATAGAATGACAAATATGTCAGGGATAAACACAATGCTTTAAAAAATGATGTAAAGTTATATATATTACTGTACTGTAAAAGACGTATGATTGGTTGGATCAGTACGTGTGATTCAACCCGAGAATTCGTTATTTGGAAAAGGAAAACTGTATCCTTATGTATGTGTCGTAGTTTAAAACACAGAAAGAGGCCTGTAATGTAGGCTGAACCAACTTGAATGAAATGGATAAGTATGGAAGACCCCTGAAAGCGTGGGAGTTGGTTTTGTATGGACATTGATAGAATACTGAGACTTAGTGATGTCGCGAACATAACATTTTCGGTTCGCGAACGGCAAACGCGAACTTCCACAAATGTTCGCGAACGGGCGAACCGCCATAGACTTCAATTGGCAGGCGAATTTTAAAACCCACAAAAAAGCACTAAAGGCGGTGGGTGGGGGCCCTAAATAAAGAGAGGGGGGACCTACTGTCCTCCCCCGGCCCCCACCCCTGAGCAGTGGGTGGGGGCCCTAGATAATAATGGTGGGGGGGGGACCTACTGTCCCCCCCCCCGGCCCCCACCCCTGAGCGGCGGGTGGGGGCCCTAAATGAAAATCTCCCCCCAATCATGGTGACTAGGGGTCCCAGGCCCCTAGTCACCCCCCCCCACCCAAATACAAGCTATCCCCTACCTACCCCCCTCACCCTAAAAATAGTGAGGGGGAATAAAATAACTAACCTGTAAAAAAAAATTAAACTTACCATTTGACGTCTTCTTTTTTCTAAAATTTTCATTTTTCAGCCCCAAAAAAGGCCAAATAAAAAGCCATCATACCTGACAAACTTAAAATAAAATAAAAAACCCTAGCGCCAAAAAATAATCCATCTTCACCCATGGAGGGCTCCGTGCAGACTGAGCTACGCTCCGTCAGGGGAAGGCTTATAAAGCCTTGCCCCGCCCTGCAATTAGGCTAAGAACACTCTGATTGGTGGGTTTAAGCCAATCAGAGTGCTCTTTGTCATTTTACACTTCGTGGGAAAGTTCTTTGGAATTTTCCCACGCTGTGTAAAATGACATAGAGCACTGTGATTGGATGGATTTCAAGCCATCCAATCACAGTGCTCTGTGACATTTTACACAGCGTGGAAAAGTTCTTTGGAATTTTCGCACACTGTGTAAAATGACAGAGCACTGTGATTGGATGGATTTCAAGCCATCCAATCACAGTGCTCTGTGTCCTTTTGCACAGTGTGGGAAAATTCCAAAGAGCACTCTGATTGGTGGGCTTGAAATCCATCCAATCACAGTGCTCTGTGTAATTTTAAACAGCGTGGGAAAGTTCTGTGGAATTTTCCCATGCTGTGTAAAATTACACAGAGCACTGTGATTGGATGGATTTCAAGCCACCCAATCAGAGTGCTTTGTGTCATTTTACACAGCGTGGGAAAGTTATTTGGAATTTTCCCACGCTGTGTAAAATGACAAAGAGCACTCTGATTGGCTTAAACCAGCCATTGTATAACAATTGTATAACAATGTTTGGCATTTAGTGAATATTCCACTATATAACAATGTTTGGCATTTAGTGAATATTCCCCTGTATAACAATGTTTGGCATTTAGTGAATATTCCCCTGTATAACAATGTTTGGTATTTAGTGAATATTCCCCTGTATAACAATGTTTGGCATTTAGTGAATATTCCCCTATATAACAATGTTTGGCATTTAGTGAATATTCCCCTATATAACAATGTTTGGCATTTAGTGAATATTCCCCTGTATAACAATGTTTGGTATTTAGTGAATATTCCCCTGTATAACAATGTTTGGCATTTAGTGAATATTCCCCTATAGAACAATGTTTGGCATTTAGTGAATATTCCCCTGTATAACAATGTTTGGTATTTAGTGAATATCCCCCTGTATAACAATGTTTGGCATTTAGTGAATATTCCCCTATATAACAATGTTTGGTATTTAGTGAATATTCCCCTGTATAACAATGTTTGGCATTTAGTGAATATTCCCCTATAGAACAATGTTTGGCATTTAGTGAATATTCCCCTGTATAACAATGTTTGGTATTTAGTGAATATTCCCCTGTATAACAATGTTTGGTATCTAGTGAATATTCCCCTGTACTTAATCCACCAATCAGAGTGTTATGAGTCAAATTACACATTGTGGGAAAATTCCACAGAACCAACCAATCAGAGTGCGGTGACAGGTAAATGTAGAGACTTACCTGTCAGTCTCTTCATTTACCTGTCAGAGCATTCTGATTGGATGGTCTTAAACCCACCAATCAAAGTGCTCTGAGCCTAATTGCAGGGCGGGGCAAGGCGGAGCCCTCGCCGGGTGAAGATGGATTATTTTTTTTTGCGCTCGTTTTTTTTTTTGCGTCGGTTATTATGGATATTTATTTGCCCTTTTTGGGGGCTGAAAGAAGAAGATTTTAGAAGAAAGAAAACATCGAATGGTAAGTTATTTTTTTTTTTTTACAGGTTCTTAGTTAAATGTCCCCCCCCCTCATTATTTTTAGTGTGAGGGGAGTAGGTAGGGGGATAATTTTTTTTGGGTGGGGGAGGGGGTGACTAGGTGCTTGGGGACCGCTAGTCACCTGGGGGGGACATTTTTATAGGGCCCCCACCCGCCCCTCAGGGGTGGGGGCCGGGGGGAGGACAATAGGTCCCCCCTATTGGTATTTAGGGCCACCACCACCCGCTCAGGGGTGGGGGCCGGGGGGGAGGACAACAGGTCCCCCCCTATTGGTATTTAGGGCCCCCACCCGCCGCTCAGGGGTGGGGACCGGGGGGAGGACAATAGGTCCCCCCCCTATTGGTATTTAGGGCCCCCACCCGCCGCTCAGGGGTGGGGGCCGGGGGGAGGACAATAGGTCCCCCCCTATTGATATTTAGGGCCCCCACCCGCCGCTCAGGGGTGGGGGCCCGGGGGAGGACACTAGGTCCCCCCCCCCAATTTGTATTTAGGGCCCCCACTCACCGCTCAGGGGTGGGGGCCAGGGGGGAGGACATTAGGTTCCCCCCCAATTTGTGTTTAGGGCCACCACCCCTGAGACAATAGGTCCTCCCCCTTTTTTACTTTAGGGCCTCCACCTGCTTAGGGAGGGGGGACCCTTTTTTTTTTTTTAAAACAGTAATAGGGGGCGGAACGAACATTGCATATGTTCGCCGTCCGTGGCGAACGCGAACACGCGATGTTCGCCAGGAACTATTCGCCAGCGAACCGTTTGGGACATCACTACTGATACTTTTAAACAGTAATGGAAATAATCTGTCTATTTAATCAAGCAAATCGTTACCCGAATGGTATATACATGAAATGATGAAATGTAATCCACGAAAGGATTTATGCGTAATACATAGAAAGAAAACCGAAACCCAATGTGAAGGGAAACGGAAGCTGGAACGAATAATTTAAACGTATGAATTTTTATGCGAACAGCAAGCGTGTTTAAGCATATCATGAATTAAGTGCAAAACAACCAAAATGATAACTTGTTTCACTGTAGCAAGGGAACAGTTATATGCGAAATGACCACTTTAGCTAATATACTGATTAGCCGAATAACCGTACGAAATGAAGCCCGAACGGCTTGTTCAATTTGCGACATAACAGGGAAAAAAACGTAACGAGGACCCGTGCTGTACCGTGCGCCATGGGAACCGATCCTGGCGTGACAGGTAGGTCTAACTTACGGTTTAGGAGTCCCTGGGACGCGATCTACGACGATGACCGGGGTCAGTAGAAGCTGGACGGACGGAAAGGCCTGAAACAGGATTCCTGGACACAGCTTGCCGCGGAAAAACTCGTGGATACTGAAAACCAAGATGGCGTCTGAGAGAACCCGGAAGTGGATCCTCATTCAACGCTGACCTCGAACGGTAAGGAGCAAGGTAAGGGGTGTGCCTTAAGTAGGCTAGGGGTGGATACAAAGCACCTACCACAAATCCAGGCCAAATTGCCTTAATACACATATATATATATATATATATATATATATATATCTATATCAATCATCTAGGGTGGCAAGACATAGCCTTACATATTACATGCGACAATATATGGCGCAATGACTTATGGGTCTGGCATAGATTTTTTTTCCAGGGCTGCTTTGGAATCCCCAGTCCGGCCCTGTACCAACCTGTTCCAAACCAGCCTAACCTATACTTCTATCCTGCTTCATCCTGCCAATCAGATTTACACCAACCTGCATCACACCAATCTGGACTTTGTCTCTTATATTGCAAGGTGTTATTTCCATATTTTATCAGTACTCCTTCACTAAAGTCTTCTTATTATTTCATTTATAAGATATCCTGCTGTGTTCTATTATGTCCAAACTCACCAATAAGGCCTCTAATGTTAACACTGGCCAAAGTCTCTTACCTGACTTGCTCAAGATCAGTGGGTTTGCAGTGCAGATGCACACACTATGTCCCCATATTTAATGACTGGCATTAGCATTTATTTTACAATCTGTTTGCTTACTGTGTGGCTTAGGCAGGATTTGTTTTCTGTACCGGGCACCTAGTGTTGATGAGTTTTTCAATGTGAAGGCCAAAAGGTAGATTGGGGTCTAGCAACATACCCAAGTATTTGAAAGAACGGAATGGGGTCAGTGTGCTATTTGATTTTGTTCTGATGCATAGACGAGAATTATGTAATTTATGGAATTTAGGTACTGATCATTGTGACAGTTGACCAGTGTTTAGGAAAAGTTTGTTTTGTGTGGGCCACTTTTCTACCCCTGTGAACTTGTCTTAAAGCACAGCTTCAAGCTTTGGTAGATTTGGTTTGCTAGTGAAGATTACGGTTTTGCGTACATGTGTACAGTTGACGCTTTGCAGGTGTTAGGCCGATAAAATGAATAGTAGGGGCAGAGTATGGAGCCTTGGGGAACACCACATGTGACTGGGAGACACTGTCGGAAATGGACACATATTGTGATTGATCTGATACGTCATTGAAACCAGGTAAGTGGATGATTACCAACACCTTAGTTTTTACGTTTTTGCTATAGAAGGCCATTGTCTCCTGTATCAAAGGCCTTGGCAAAATCAATGGAAATAGCTCCAGTTAGGGGGCGTGGCTTAACGCTCGGCGCGAACGGACGCATGTGAGACCGGCTCCGTTCAAGATCTGGCCTATACAGCGATAACTAAGCGACTGTGACCAGCAATCAGCACTTAACTCACCCTCAAACATGGCTCAAGGTAAGGGGAAGCGAATCCCCGAAAAAAGCGATAAAAACGCTTTTTTTTCCGTCCGCAATCAGCCGCCCAAAACTCCGAGCACAGGAGATCAAAAACAAGATGGCGACGATACACTGCCACTGCAAGACTCCCCTGGGAGCAGAGACCTGCCAGTCACACAGGATATCTTACAAGCATGCCTGGGAGAAATGTCAGACAAACTACTGCACAGCCTTAACAAATCAATCTCAGACCTGAGAAGAGATGTGCAGGAGCTGGGGGACAGAACAGCCCGTATGGAAAACCGCATGGGCGAATATGCGGACGCACACAATGATATGGCGGATCATGTCCACCAACTGGAACAGGCACTGGAGTCCTGCCAAAATAAAGTTATGGACCTGGAGGATAGGTCGAGGAGACAGAATATACGGATCAGAGGGATTCCTGAGACGGTAAAACAGCCTGAAATAATGGCATACCTCACAACTTATTTTAAAGTGCTAGCCCCAGACCTCCCAGCAGATATCTTGCTTATGGACAGAGCACACAGGGTCGCAAAGCCAAGCTTCCTGCCAGCAGAAGCACCCAGAGATGTATTGACCCACCTCCATTACTACCATGCCAAAGAAGCGCTGATGAAGGCATCCAGACTCCGTAAGGACCTCCCAACCCAATACTCTTCCATCCAGCTTTATACCGACCTATCTGCCCAAACTCTAAAGAAAAGGAAGGAATATAAAGAAATAAAGAAATAACGGACGCTCTCAGGCACCATGAGGTACCTTATCGATGGGGTCACCCAGTTCGTCTGTTAATACATAGGAACGGAGTTATGAACGTTATCACCTCTCTGGCAGACGGGCGCAAACTCCTACTGAAGTGGGGCATACAACCTCAAACCCAGGCGCGCAGTGGCGGCGATCCACAACCGAGCAAGATTACCACGGAATGGAAAAGAGCCCGCAACTAACACCGGAGCCCTGCGGCCTGATTGGAGGGGTAAAGTACTTTTGGTTATAACAAGCAGCTGAAATGGCGTGAGATGCCATATGTTACCCGCAGCACCCGCTGACACCGCATGAAATATAAGACCGGGACTGTTTCAATGAAGTAAGCATGGCCTACTGGTCTCCAGGAAGGTCAACAGGTTACGGATAAACCCTTACTGCCCTCGCAACCCCAGCAGCATACCCAAACACATAGAACAACCTCATCTTTATCTAGCTCATAACACCCACATTAGGAACAAGCACGGCCTCACTCCATGTGGGTGTGCGGAACAGGAGAATGCAGAACTCATCCGAAGATGGTCGCATAGCCGCCCACGTGGAGCCGCTGGGTCCGGGAATGTCTGTGGGGAGGTATCACCAGGGAAATGATGCAAGTATAATGTACTGTATTGTGTGTTGGGAACTGCAATGATCCAGGGGGATTTTGCCACTAACTCAGTGTCTAAGCGCCACAGATAGGCCCACATGCAACAACCCTGCCCCACTGTAAGATCCCCGGGGAGGTATATCAGGTTGGGGACAGGGACAGGATCAACCAATATTAGTTGCATAATACGACAGACATGAGTCACCAAGCGGGCCTTATGCGCCTTAGATAATCAGGCTATCGCACCACATCGTGTTAGCACATTGCTTTATCCTAGCCTAGGCCACACTGAGGGACCCCCTCCCCCCAAGAGAACCAAACCGCTTCCCAACTTAAGGCACAAGCATTAGTAGGTATACGGCCAGAATGGGAATAAGGGACACCTGGGCTTCCCAAGGGCCACGTTGAGACCAGATGGGAGACAGGGTATATACAAACTTATATATTTTACCTATATGTAGGGGAAAAAAAAAAAAAAAAAAAAAAAACACAAAAGGGAAAAAAAAAAAAAAAAGGAAAAATGTATATAACCATATTCTCTATGCTTACCCTGTAATCTCTCTGCGATATCATTGTCTGTACAGTACCCCAAACTACGAGTTGTGAGCTCCCGATGTTGTACTGCCAGGCGATAAGTCAGTTGTAACTGCAGAGACCACAGTAGGTCAGAGCGGCTGCTAATTATTACCCCACCGCAGGGCCGCCAGGTTAAGGGTGAAACAAGCCAGGATCTCAAATGGTCACGATATATTGCTATTGATGTTGGCCAACTTCACCACTGTTACCACATTAGAATACCCACGTTCTCAATGGTACCAATATAGTTTTCCCACCCTTATTGTTCATACGCTCACAGTATGAATTCACCCCAATCCCTTACCGTACCCCCCATCCACTGTTCTTTCGAGGGATAGATCCGCCCCACGTATGCACCCAAAATACCCACCTGAATACAATACCGACTCAAAGATTAACCGCACACCAAATGTGGATAATCCATGGTATCGATAAGCAAAACACTCTTGCTAAAGCCAATGCCCAGCAGGGTGCAGTCAGAGTTACCGCAACAATGACCATTAGAGCAACCCACCTTATAAGTAGTTCACGCGAAACGAACCTAGCAACCCAAGATACTGTCCCAAAGTATGAAAATACAAAGTTATAATGTACGAGGGCTGAATACCCCATACAAGAGGCATTGCCTTTTTAGGGACCTCAAAAGGGAACAACCTGACGTTATATGCCTCCAGGAAACACATTTTAAGCTACCACCAACCCTAAAACCGTCCTTATTTCCAAACCAGTACCACGCCACGTCAGGGAAAAAGGCTAAAGGAACTTCAATTTTTATTAGTAACACCGTATCGTTCCAACACCACTCCTCACTAATAGATAAAGAGGGTAGATACGTGATAATAGTTTGCACGATTAACAACACTAAATATACCCTAGCAAATATATATGCCCCTAACACAAACCAAAAAGACTTTCTAGGCAGGATACTATCTAAATTGCAACCAATACAAGAAGGAATACTGATCCTCTGCGGAGACTTTAACCACATTATAGACCCCACTAAAGATACGACATCACAGGCTGCAAGAGCACCTCAGACCAGACAACACAAAACGTGTGCATCGTATCTTAAGTTATTAGACAACAACAAACTGTATGATGTATGGAGAGTCCTCCACCCTCAAGAAAAGGACTACACGTATCACTCAGCCACACACAATACATACACCAGGATAGATAGATTTCACATGGAAAGCTTACATTTAGACCAGGTCCTGGACTGTTCTATTGGCCAAATCACATGGTCGGATCATGCACCACTTACACTAACCCTTAAAGACAATTATGACTACAAACATAAGAGCCCGTGGAGACTCAATGAATCTCTACTGACAGATATAAATTTCACCGGCCAAATAGAGGAAGCCATAAATGAGTTCTTCACACTCAATGACACAGGAGACACATCTGCGTGTACTTTATGGCAAGCCCATAAAGCGGTGATTAGAGGTCTCTTACTGAGGCGTGCTACGCACTTGAAACAAGCTACCCAAGCGCAATGGATAGCATGGAACAAACAACTAATCGACCTTACGAACAAAAATAAACTGCAACCAACAGAAGCTACACAAAAAACTATAACAGACGTAACAGAAAAAAATCAAGTTACATACATTACAACGCGTAGGTTTTAATTTACGCAAACTCAAAGCTATATACTACGCGCAGGGAAACAAAGCAAGCAAAACACTTGCGGCTCGCTTGAAACGAGCTGAAACCAATGCTAAAATATCTCACCTCTATACCCATGACAACGTAAAAGTAATTTCCCCTATAGACATCAGCAACACTTTCGCAACATACTATAACAAACTCTACAATTTAGCACAGTCTGACCAGACACACAACCCTACTGATCAAGACATACAGTCCTTCTTACATGACATCTCCTTACCCACACTTACTCAAGACCAGGCCGCAGTACTGCAACAACCAGTTGCCCCTGAAGAAGTGGTGGAAGCCATCAAATCTTTACCCAAACACAAGGCACCTGGCCCGGACGGCTTCACAAATATGTACTATAAGACATTTGCAAGCGCCCTAGCACCACACTTGGCCAATCTCTTTAATGTAGCTACCCAAACCAAATCACTACCAGAAGACCTATTACTAGCTCACATCATAACACTACCAAAACCGGGGAAACCTCCAACACACTGCCCGAATTTCAGACCAATCTCCCTCCTCAATACAGATGCAAAACTGTACGCTAAAGTTTATGCCCGACGTTTGAGTTCGATACTCCCAACTATAATTCACAACGACCAGGTGGGATTTGTAGGGGGGAGACAGGGTACTGACAACACCCGAAAGGTTTTAGACCTAATACATAGCATAAGAAGGAAAGGAGTGAGCAGCCTCCTAGTCTCCCTAGATGCAGAGAAAGCCTTTGATAGGTTAAATTGGCGCTTTCTCAAAGCTGTTCTGGAGAAATTCGGCTTTCCCCCCCACTTTACAGACACAGTAGCAGCTCTGTACAGCTGCCCCACGGCTAAAGTCCTTAACGCAGGATTCTGCTCTGACAAATTCGCCATCTCCAATGGCTCCCGCCAGGGATGCCCATTATCTCCATTGCTCTATGTTTTGGCGCTAGAACCACTGGCTGCCAAGATCAGGGCGGAATCGGCAATACATGGGGTAACATTACAGCAGAAAGAATATAAATTAAGTCTCTTTGCAGACGACATATTTCTTACTCTCACACAACCTCACATATCTCTGCCCAATCTCATGCATCACATTACGGAATATGGGCGAGTCTCATATTATAAACTAAACGTCACCAAAACACAGGCACTAAGCATCAACCTTCCTGAGCCACAGAGGACAGCTCTTAAAAGCTCGTTTCCCTTGGATTGGAGAGACGATTACCTAACGTTCCTGGGAGTCAAAATGACAAAAAATCCCATGTCCTTATATAAAATGAACTACCAACCATTAATAGAAACCTTCAAGACCCTGCTAACTTCATGGGAGGGGAAATATCTGTCCTGGGTGGGGCGCATAGCGGCCATAAAAATGTCGCTACTACCCAAACTCCAATATCTATACCGCACACTACAGATACCACTACCGACTGAATATACCAAAACACTAACCAAATTACTAACGAACTTCTCATGGCAAAACAAAAAACCGAGGGTGGCGACAATACTACTACAGAGACCAATCACCCAGGGAGGCTTGGGTCTCCCAGACCTAAAAGCATACCACAAAGCGGCAGCGCTGATGGTAGTACCACAACTCCGACAACACCCCGCAGCACCCCAATGGTTAGAAATAGAAAATAGCTGGGCGCACCCATTGACGCTCCACTCTATTCTATGGACCCCCAAATCACATAGGATGGACACAAGCCACCTCTTACCCGCGTCCCAACATATTTTACATACATGGGATTCCGCCAAGGGCATGATGGTACGGTATCTACCAATGCCACTGGCAGCCCCACTCTCCACACTAAACCATGTTATACCAACTCTAAACACACAACCTTGGCTACAAGAGGGAATCCTCGAGATAGGGCAGTTATATAACGACAAAGGTTTAAAGTCATTCCCAGACCTCCAACAAGAATTTAACCTACCAAACCGGCTAGTTTTTGCCTACTTGCAAATCAAATCTTATCTAACTACAAATAAACCCAGTTCACCGGCCGAAACAAGCACCAGGTCAATGACCGAATTCGAACTGGTGTGCGTCAACAAAAAACCACCGAAAAAATTAATCTCCATCAGCTATAAAGCGCTGACCCAGTCACATGACCAGGGCACTAATTCGCACATTCAAGCTTGGCATAAAGAATTAGGCAAATTCATATCTCAAGAAGATTGGGCTAAAGCATACTCCTCGCATAAAGGGGTCTCCTCATGTGCATCCCATATAGAGCTGCAACGTAAACTTATATACCGATGGTACCTAGTACCAGCTAGAATACACCAGATATGGCCACAATCCTCCGACTTATGCTGGAGATGCGGCCAACACAAGGGCACCATGGTACACGTCTGGTGGTCATGTCCACTTATCACACCCTTCTGGCAGGAGGTACACTCTATCATAACAAATATCATACACACACAGATCTCATTGACGCTGGAATTGTGCATACTATTCATACCACCAGAATCACTCACTAAAGATATGTGGGCAGCCACATACCATGTCCTTATATCGGCAGCTATGTGCATTGCTCGGAGGTGGAAGCAGACATCAGCCCCACCACGAGAAGCCCTTATGAACCAAATTAAACTTAACTGGGCCTATGAGATGGTTTACGCTCGCCAATTTGGAGAAAAGAAACACATGAACTTAGCACACGCTAGATGGACCAACTTTTTAACGAAACCCATGCAACCAGGTGCGACCAACATTAGACCAGACTAAGCAGTGCGGACTAGTCCCCCTCACCAAGTTCCCCCCATCCCCCCCCATCCCCCCCACCATCCATGTCTATACCCGTTTCCTTCTCTACAGCAAAGGAGTATGAGGCTTGAAATTAGAGGTAGCTACCAAATCAGCCTATGACTATCTAGGGACAAGAGTAATCACGACTTAGCAATATGCGAGGCGCTCCCGGTTAGCCCACCAGCTCCTGGAGTCCGGGGGGAGGGTGGGAAGACTAGGAAGTGTTCATTGTTTTATTGAATGTATGCGACAATATGCTATACCAGGCTGCAACATAATGTCACACTGTGTATCACTCGGATGTTACAGACTAATGTCTGACGCATTGTATGCTACTAAATAACATTGTTCACATGGTACCCTTCCCTCCTTCTTTTCTGTATCCCTATTGTTGTTTACAAGAAAATAAAAATTGTCAAATAAAAAAAAAAAAAAAGAAATAGCTCCAGTTAGATCTTCTTGTTCCATTGCAGTTTTGATGTGATTGCAAGAGGGCAGTTCTAGTTGAGTGATTTGGACAAAAACCTGTTTGATTGGTGGTAATACTCACATAGTTGCGTATAGACAAATTTTTCCAAGATTTTTGACAATACAGGGAGGAATGATATTGGGCAATAGTTAGAAACCAAAGTAATGTCACCACTTTTATGGCTAGGTACTACACTTGCATTCTTCCAAAGTTTAAGTATGTATCCAGACACCAAGGATTCATTGATTAGGGCTGCGACAGGTTTAGCAATTGCTAGTGCACTGAGCTTCATCAACATTTCTGGGATTTGATCAGGTCACACTGGTTTTTCATTTTTAGATTATTAAGGTGTTTATTAATGACATTAATAGGCACAAGTCTAAAACTGAACTTTCCTATATGGAGTCTTTGGAAATTTAGCGGGGCCTGATCCACATTCATAATTTCAGTATGCATGCCATTTATTAGCTTAGCAATCAGGGTCATGGAACAAATATATCACAAAAGGGCCCTCAAACACTAGTAATACCAGGAGATGCCCTGCAAACGGGTTGTGGTGTAAAGAATAATACATGTCCAGGAGTTGCCCTGTTATATAGTCCTCTCTCTACTTGAATACTCAGTAACAGCTTGTATAAAAAGAGAATTTTACTGACTACTCAAGAAAGGAGAGCAGCATAAAAGTATTATCTATCATGTATGCTCAGTCTGCATGGCTCCGGCTAGTTTGGCTTGAGGGGGGAGATGTATGTATGTCCTCACTATTAAATATTGGTGTGAAGGGAGTAGTTTGGCTCATTTATTCTGGGTTAGCTAGGGTCATAAAGGCTCCTATCCACCGTCACTCATTATTCAGGAGTTAGCCTGCTATGGGTTAGGAGACTATACATCATTGGAGCTTCCTGACCCTCCCAGGCAACAGTAGACATCCTATCTCTCCCATAATATTACTTTCTACACTAGAGCTCATGGGTTTAGAAAGTAGAGGCTACTCTCTTGGTATTATTGGAGTCCAGGGGGACAGATAGATAGATAGATAGATAGATAGATAGGTAGGTAGGTCCCCTGGAACTCACATATAAAGCACTACTAGTTGGTAAGCTCTGCTCACCACTCCAGTTCCTAACAAGCCACACAACTTGGGGATGGACAGTAGTGCTGTCATGGCCCATTACCAGGAAAAGAAAATATCAGTTAATATGAATACATTTTTCTTTTTCTGGCCATGGCAGCACTACACCTACGACATGCCCAAGCTAAACCAAATAGGAAGAGAAAGAAAACAACAAGTAGAAACAGAACACAAAAGCCCATATAGCCAAATGATACTATTTGTTCAAAATCATGAGGCAGAAGGACAGCTGTGCCAAACTCCATTCCTTGAGAAGTTATGCCATCCAGTTGATAGTTACGGATGACTGTCATGTGGAACTCCTTTCCCTTTTCTGTTAGATGCTCACCTAGTCTCCACTCCTTCAAATAAAAGGAATTAAAGTGCATCAATTAAACGGTTAATTACTTCCAATTAATTCCTCTCCTGCAACGGTCATTTAAAAAAAAAAAAAAATCCACACAAAGTGTCCAGTGAATACTATTCTACCAATCTACTTCCCTAATACTATCCTTACCCTTTGTGTCACTTTACCCCACTCCCTCTAGCATGTAAGCTCATTGAGCAGGGCCCACGACCCCTCTGTTTCTGTGCCTCAAACCTGTCTGGTTAAAATTACATGTTTGTTAGTCCATACATTGTAAAGTGCTATGAAATTTGTTGGCGCTAAAAAAATATAATAATAATAGCTACTTTATAGATCTGGTCAGAAGGGATATGTGCAACATCTGCCCAGAATGTGGAAAGGGCTCTGGTGGAATGTGCTTTTAATCTCTTTGGGACTGCCACTTTTTTAACCTCATAAACTTTGGAAATAGCCAAATAATCCATCTAGAGATTGTCTTAACTGATGCTCACTTGCCTCTATTCTAACCACTTGGAATGGTAAAGATACATTTTTTCCTCAGAAGAATGGGAAAGGAAGAAGACTTTCCTCCACAGGTATGTCTTCTAGATGTTTGAACGAGGTTGATTGGAAAGCCAGAAGGACCAAAGGTAGATCCGAGAGGGGAAATAAGGATGTCTGATCTACAACACTGCTCTCAAGAATCTGTTAACAACCCATCTAAATCCTGAAAGAGCTGAGAGTACAGAGACGTTCACCTCAAGAGGATTAAGGCTAAGCCCTTTGTCCAGACCTGCTTGCAGAAAGTTCAACAAATCTGCTATGGTGTGATACCTTTCCTGGCTGCCCAGTTTGTGAAGACATCCTAGATTCAGTAATAGGCTGCTGAAGTATTTCCTCCTAACATGTAACAGGGTAACTATTTCAGTTTTCTTGCACCCAGATGAATATTTAGAATTGACAGGTCCATGATTGGCCTCCAGTTGTTTGGATCTTTCAATGTCACATGTGAGATTAATGCTTATCCAGTGAGCACTTATGTCTGGTCTAACTAAGTGTATAATATATGTTTACAAAATTACTTTATTTTAGCGAACTGTTACATCATTCCCACAGAGCCTAACCCTCAGCTTGAAACCCTACATTAATTGGTATTGCAGAAAAGTTATGCAAGCTATTGAATAGCAGAAGTTGAAGGTGTGTTAAAATGTCTGTTCCTACATTACTGCAGGAGTGAGGCAGCAGCCAGGTATTGGGCAGGGCCTTTGGTATCAGCTGTGCACTGTGTAGGTTTGTCTATGTGCTAGTGGCCTGTGCTTTCAATAATATCCAGGCCTAGACCGGTACACTGGGATATATCTGGCCTGCAGTATCTGGGCCGACCAAGCTACCATACTAGAATTATGTATGAAGTCCCTGGGGGTGTTTCCAATTGACCACGGTGAATGAAGACAGTACATATTACATTCATCACACACATTAGTTGTCAGTGGTGGCAACGCAGTAATGGGAACAGAGTCTACATCTGTTAGGACTGTACAGATCTAAGATCTCTGTTAATGATTCATCACAATTTGCAGACGGAAATTGCATGGACATACTATGTCATACCTTGAAGCTTCAGCGGTCTCTATCTATGAAACTTATTTTTCATATCCTCCAGGGGTGTAGGACCATCCACAATGTGATCTGTGAGTTTTGTGAAAATAAAAAAAAAGCGATTCATATCTTCTTACCCCCCAGGGCCAAACATCGCCAAGCCACCCCTGGGCTCTAATGAATCGGTCTGAAGGTAGTTACAATGTGCACCTGTTCAAGTTATTGCAAAACACTGCATATATTCTACATATTTTAAAAGTACTAATAAAAGTGTGAGATCCGGAATAAATTGTAATTAAATTCATTATTTCACAACTTGAACACAAACAAAAAGAATGCTTTACAGAAGATAAGAACCACACCCTCTATATTTTCATTATACCTTAATTATACCTTGAGAATCTGCAATCACACCTAATCCATAAATACACAACTCTATAAAAAAAAATTAAAAAGATTTTATATGAAATAAGGGGAGGTAATACTGTGATCAATGTGAATAACATAACATGAGCAACTATTTCAGCTGCCATCATTGAAATGGCAGCACCTGCTACTTGTGAGCATTTATCTCAATCTACCTAAGATTTGCTTCCCACATTGCATGGAGGTGAACAGTGTATTATTATTTGTTCATTACAGTTAATAATTCCATGAATGATGTCTCTATCCATGTAGTATGATCTGCCCTCAACATTTTAACAAGTGATGTGATATATATTAAACACCCTCAATTTACTTACCTGATCCCAGCGCTGATGTCCCTCAATGCTGATACGTGGCTCCACCTCCTCCGATGTTACTCCATGACAAACCTGCACAACTGGGCAGTACGGAGGGGCCAGAATTAAAATAGGTTTTTGGTGACTCACTTTTCAAGTAAAGGTATAAAATTGAATATAAAAATTCAAATACACACACAAAGACAGGCAGACATAGAGATACACACCACACATGAACAGACATGCAGACATAGAGATACACACCACACATGGACATACACAGATACACACAGACACACATTTGCAGATATACAGATACACACACACAGATAGACATACAGGTACACACAGACAGACAGATACACACACATACACACAAAGACAGGCAGATATACAGATACACACATGAACAGACATATAGATACACACAGAGACAAGCAGACATACAAATACACAAACACACAGACACAGACAGATACACAGATGTATAGCCACACACAGACAGATACATACACATATACAAACAGACAGGCAGATATATAGATACACACTCAGACAGAAAGACAGATTCACAGACATACAAATACACACACACACACAGATAGATACACACACACAAACAGACATAAAGATACACACATATACACAGGCAGATATACAGATACACACACACAAGCAGACATACAGACACACACACACACACACACGAGCAGACATACAGATACACACACTGACAGACATACAGAGACACACACAGAGGCCTACAGATACAGACAGACAGACTTACAGATACACACACACAGACATACAGATGCATACATACTGACAAACAGACAGAATGACACACACACACATACATATATACATACATACATACATATGGACATGCAGGTCAAAATATACTCTTTTTATAGCCACCCTCCAGTTTTCTAAAATGGGTGCTGGAGAGTGGCTTCTCTGATGTCCAGTCTGCAGCTTGAGGATGTTAGGAGTTAGGAGCCGGCTCTTGCAGCCTGCAACTCTCCGCTCTTGCCTTCTACGGCTCATATCTCTCTCCAGGCCTGCCGCCTGCCCCTCACAGTCACAGGATGCCGAAAAGCAAGGGGCCCGGCCGGGCAGCTCTAGTATTGGTCCCTGCGGACAAAGGCCCATCGGGTGGTCTTAAGCGCAGGGGCCACCCGGCGGACCTCTTTAGTGTGCGGGCTGCATAAAATGCTTTTGCAGGCCTGCTCTTTGAGGTGTCGCTAATGCACATGCGCGGCAAGTGTCACATCCTATATCCTTTGTAAATCTCCCAAGTCCCAAGGTGAAGCAGTGATTATAACTCAGGTATACGCAAACATCAGCCAAGACTTGATGAAGGGTACAAGAAGAATGTTTTATTATGGCCCAGTGGCCAGCTCTGTGTTTGGGAGATTAGAGAGCCAACTTTTGCTTAATCGAAATTAGAGAAGAAATGAGGAGAAATCACCTCGTACATAGACGGGGGAATCCTCCTCAAGACACCACCCCCCCCCAAAAAAAAGTATAAAAGCTTAGAAAAAAACAAATATGAACTTTATTGAAAACACACAGTACACAAAAATACAAAAACTAGATACTGACAAATAAATTGGCTACCAGTTACTGTCTGGTTAGTTCTGTGGTAGCATGAATAAATTCCCTAGGGATGTAACAATCCTGCTTAGAACAAAATTATAAAAACATTGTTGCGATGCTAACTTACAGAGACTCAACATACAGATAATCACTAGGTGCCACAAAAGCAGTGCGCTGTGCTCCAATAAATAGACCAGAGGGCAAAAATGAAATGAAAAAAATCCCCATATAAATCAAACCTTCTCCCAATAGCCCATAATATATATCAATGGCTATCCTGTCCCTAAAACAGTAGGAAATCGAAAGGACAGAGAGGTATGTGAGGAAAAATAAATGGAGAGAAATAAGAGTAAAGAAAAGCACACCTCCACTGTGAGCACCCCTTATGTAAATATTCAAATGCCCCACTAATACAGAGACCGGCACAGCATAAACTGCAGACACAGTATTCTAGTAAAAATAAAATCAAATCAAAAGTGACAACATCAGAGCCCGACGCACGTTTCGGCGGGCTAACCGCCTTTTTCAAGGGCAAACAATTGTTAATGCTGTGCCGTCTCATTTTCTGCTCATATAGGCCACCGGGTGTTCCATGCCATCTTCCCCCACCTGGCTTAATACATTGTCCAAGCATTGAGACATCTGTATGAACGAGAAATCTGTTAGTGTGGTCGGGTGCAGCTAATACAGGTGCCTCGCTTAACGCAGTTTTCAGCCACTGGAAGGATTCCTCACACTCTGGGAACCATACAATCTGTCTGGGTAGGGAATTTTTGGTGAGGTGAGTAATGGGCTTAGCTATCGTGCTGTAATCAGGGACAAACCTCCGATAATATCCAGCCTTTCCCAGAAAAGCCATTACATGGGTTTTGGTACGGGGTTGGGGTCACTGTTTCTGGGCAGTGCTTGCCTGAGCCCACTTGTTGCCCAAGGTACTGGACTCAGCCATCCCTACATGACATTTGTCGGTCTTTAAGGTTAGACCGTCAGCCTGAATTCTGTTGAGCACTACAGATATGTGCTCGAGGTGGGTTTCCCATGTGCAGCTGAATATGGCAATATCATCCAGGTAGGCACATGCAAAACCCTGACATCTGCCCAAGAGCCTATCAGCCATCCACTGAAAGGTGGTGGGGCCATTCTTCATCCCAAATGGCATAACATTGAACTGATGTAGGCCAAATGGAGTGACGAATGCCAACTTAGGGATGGCTTCAGGCTCCAGGGGGACCTGCCAATATCCCTTTGCACAAATCTATAATGGTCAAGTAATTCCCTCCTGCCATACGGTCTAACAGCTCATCTACTCTAGGCATGGGATAGGCATCTGTAACAGATCAGTCATTGAGCTTGTGGAAGTAGATACAGAAGCAGGTCGTACCATCCTGCGTAGGCACCAGAACTACCAGGAGCCCAAGGTTTCTGGGATGGTTGCTTGCACATGCTCTCCCTAACAGCTTCGGGGATTTGATATGGTTGCTACAGGAGAGGTATCTGACCTGGGGTTTCCACTCGGTGCACCGCCAGCGTTGTGTAACCTGGTAGGGCAGAAAACATTTTGTGAAATTCCCCTAACAGTTGGGAGGCTTGTGGTCTCTCAGAGGGACTTAATTTGGTTCCCAGACTGACCTGCTCCACTCCAACTGTGGTGGCGGGGAGCATGTCGAGCAAGGGAAGGATTTCACTGTCTTCAAAAGCTGGGGCGTATACTGCCGCTACCTCTCCTGGCCTTTCTAGATAAGGCCTGGGCATGTTCACGTAAAAGGATCTTCTCATCCTCACATCTGAACATTTTACCACTATAAATTTGGTATCCTTTATCCACTCTACTACCCAGAAGGGCCCTTGCCATGCTGCTTTGAGTTTATCTGCTTTTGTGGGCCTAAGGACTAAAACTTTTTGCCCAGGCTCTAAGATACAATCTCTAACTCCCGGTCGTACCAACATTTCTGGCGCTGCTGACCTGAACGCACTGGGTTAGAGCCTACAGCCAGTCCCGCATCTCCAGGACATATGGCACTATAGGGGTACCTGCCGCTATCATATCTCCCACCTAATGTTCTCATACAAAGTCCAGGGGTCCCCGGACTCTCCGCCCATACAACTGTTCAAATGGGGAAAATCCAGTTGACTACTGGGGAACTTCCCTGTAGGCAAACAATTTTCTCTGCTCTTTACCAAAATCTTGAAGGTTGCCCAAGTAGGGAGTGGGTTGTATGGCCATCGGTTCCTACTTGAGGTTCCTGAGAGTGTGAGGAGTTCATCGCTCGAGCCTGCAGCCGGGTGGTTACTGGCAGCGCTCCCTTGGTGGTCGGTGGAAAAAAAAATTTACTTCTGCTGGTAAGTCCCTCATGATCACGACTTCCAAGGATTTGGACCTGGAACCCCAATCAATGTGTAACCGTTTTGTAGGTAACTTGTGGATGGCTCCACCTGCCACCCTCATGGCTACGGTGTGCCCGGTACCCTGGGCAGGGTTCACCCTGTGTCAGTGTTACACCAGTGTCAGTGTAGCACCTGTGTCTCTCAGCCCCTTGGCCTCTTGTCCATTCAGGTGTACCAGTTGTCTGTGTTGAGCTCTGTTGTCTCCCACAGCTTGCATTGGGTTCACCTCATGAAGCACCGACCACGTGTTCCTCTGATGTCAGTGATTATAGCCTGGGGAAATGTGATTGGGGTTGGGGGAACATAACATACGAAATAGAAGGGAAATGTCTTAACACAGAGAAAATACTGGGTTTATCATAAATGGATATCACTTGCATATATATGTTCAATGTATTAATCAGGTGATGTGAATACGTAAGCTGCCATCGTTCGTGATTTGCAGCGATGGCCATCAGCTATGCAGGGGCTTTTTAAATCTCGATGGAGAGTAAGCAAACTTGACTGTCCCTTGAAAAAGGCACGTGTTTGTGCCGAAACAGTGAGGGGTATTTTTGGTATACTGTCCAGTCCTCTGATGCTTTATGTGAGTGTTATATGCAGTTGTTTGCTTTATTGCTTGCTAGCTATAGCCTTTATCATTTGTTTGGTGTAGTTATTTTTTGGTTATTATATTTAATTGTACAATAAAGGGTTTGATTTTATGTTTTGGTGTACATTCTTTTGTATTTAGAGGAACAACTAGGTAAGACTTTTTCGGCCATGCAATGGGAAAAGGTCTTAATTATGCACCACAAAAGCTCGATAAGTTCTCAATAACAAGAGATGAATTATAAACTCCTCATACTCTGGTATGTAACGCCCCTATGATTGCACAGACTTTTCCTGACAGTCTCATCAAAGTATTGGGGATGCCAGGAATGAGAGGGGATGCTTGTACACATCATTTAATCAGAAAATATTAAATGAATCAGGACCCTTGCAGATAGCAGCCTTGATACAGTTCCTATCAGCTGAATATCATCTTCATTAATATTTTTAAAGGGAAACTAGAGTCACCAAAGAACTTTTGATTACTGAGGCAGTTTTAGTGTATAGATCATGACCCTGAAGTTTCACTGCTAAATTCACTACCATTAAGGAGTCAAATCACTTTAGTTTTGTTTATGCAGCCCTAGCCACACCTCCACTGACTCAAACACCGTGCATAAAAGTAAAATGGTTTCATTTTTAATCAGATGTAACTTACTTTAATAGCTTATCTCCTGCTCTGTAATTTGAGCTTTAATTACATACAGAAGGCTCCTGCAGGGTGTAGCAAGCTATTAACAGAGCAGGAGATAATAAATTTGAAATTAAACAGAATTTGTAATAAAGGAAGTGTAGACATTAGCTGACTCTTTACAGGAAGTGTGTAAGTCACATGCAGGGAGGTGTGACTAGAGCTGCATAAACAAAGTTATTTATTTCCTAAATGGTGGAAAATTAAGCAGTTAGACTGCAGGGGTATGCTCTATTCACCAACACTGCTTCATTAAGCTAAAGTTGTTTTGGTGACTACAGTGTCCCTTTAAGCCTGTAAATGTGTATATAGCTCCAACTTTGTAACACAACTAAGCTGTTTTGGTATGGGTTACAAAATAAAAAATAACAAAACTAAAAAGATTGTGCAAAAGCAACATTAGCCCACAGTTGCTCACATCATGATCAGAGGTGATGGTCTGGCTTAATCTTCCCGTTCTCTCAGGGTTGCTTCCCAGAAATATTTTGGTTTTGTTTTTGATTTTAACTGTGTTGTGCTAAGATTTTAGTTACCTCTCTCTCACAATGTCTAGCAGACTATTATTAACTAATTGTAGCCACCATATTGTCATGTGCAATAACTCATCTATATCCAGTATGTAATCTCATAGTTTGCATGCATAGAATGTGACGGCAGATAAGAACCATTCGGCCCATCTAGTCTGCCCAATTTTCTAAATACTTTCATTACTCCCTGGCCTTATCTTATAGTTAGGATAGCCTTATGCCTATCCACGCATGCCTTTCATATTTCTCTGTGTCTTGACCTAAAAATATCAGGGTTGCATTCTGAGCTGGAGACAGTGGTGTGAGAAGATTGTTAATGTGTATCGCTCAAGATAGTATGACTTTTTGGTTATTAAGTTGTCGGTGCTTGGTGTGTCTCTTTACATTGGAAGTTTTTTCAGCACAACTATTCTAGACTAACTTAGTAACCTAGAAACCTGGGTTTTAGCTTCTTGGCACAACTTACTGTTTAAGATATAAAATGCAAATCGGGGATCAGAACTTAGTAATATTGGAAGTTCTCTTCTGCAGCTGCATCAGATATGTCTGCATAATGAATCACAGTCAGTTTATAAAATTCAGGAGATATAGGCATTGATAGATGTGATATTGCAATGTGTGTTTATGCATGTGGAAAGTTAGAACAAGGATTAACCAGTTTATTTTGCAATGTTTGTAATTACATAATATGGGTCTGTGTATTTTCATGTTCTCTTAATGTACCGCAATACTTATTCAAATAAGTGCTATTGTTCCAGGCCATATTGCATCACAAGGTGACAATGGGTGTGTCACCCTTTTAATTATAAATAGACGTTTACTGAAGCTGCATCTTCCCAGAGATCAAACCAGTTTGAAAACATTCTGTCCAGCAGTAAAGGTAGGTAATATAACATTATTATTAAGAAACTGCTTTGACTTTTTTCTGAGCACTACAGAGTCTGAATGAGTAGTTCAACTGGAACCCCTCTTTAAAATAAACAATCATCTTAGAGGGTTTCTTCAGCTCTTTTTTCCCTCCACCATTTTGTTTTCTTGTTTCAACCCATTTCTTTTTCAAATTTCTTCCTCAATCCTAAGAACCAGAACAGGGTTCCTGAGTGTTCTAGAATAATGATTATTATTCCGCTTGCTCTATTTTGTACATTCTAATCATTGATTTTCAACATGGCCATCCTTGCAACTCTGCAACTATAAGGTTGTAAGTAAACACTTATTTTGTCGCTATGAACAAAGTGTGTGTGAACAATCTCAGTGTTAATATCTTCAATGTCAACATATGTATATGTCTGCATATGGCTAGTGTGAAATCAATGTTTTAGTGTGAATGGAGTTCTGTTTCTGTGTGTATATTGTCACTGTGCATGCATTTCTGAGTAAGTGTTTGTATCTGTGTTATGTTAGTATAAGTGTATGTCATGCCTCTAAAAATTGGGAGATATGAAATGGAGACAAGTGGGTGAATGAGTCATGAGACTGAGAGCCATTCTGAACAGGATCTGAAAATGCACTTGCTCAGTCATAAGATAGTATTATGCACAGGGTTGGACTGAGAGCCTTTGGGACCCCCGGGCAAAATTAGATCCCAGGCCCTTTGAAGGCCAAATATATGTGCATTAAATAAATGTTAAATATAACTCTCATATAATACGGCATTCCTTTGGATGTGTATATTGTGAAGACATGTGTATCAATGCATGTTTGTATCGGAGTCTGTGTGAATGCACTTGTGCATGCCTGGATGACTACATGTGCTATTTTGTATATAGTGGCAGTGTGAATGCATATGTGTATTGAGCGTTAGTTTGTGTCTGCATGTGCAGGGGTGTGGAATATTTTTTTTAAAATCTACTTGTCCAAGGGTGGAGACAGGTGACAGAGTGTGTGTGAGGGAGGGGGTGACAGGTGGGAGAGTGTGGGAGGTGGTAACAGGTGGCAGAGTGGCACCTGGTGGCAGAGTGAGGGGGAGACACAGTGAGGGGTGGGTGACTGGTGACAAAGTGAGGGAGGGGGTGGTTAGTGACAGAGGGAGGGGTAGCTAGTGACAGAGGGAGGGGGTGACTAGTGACCGTGAGGGATGGGGTGACTAGTGACAGAGTTAGTGGGTGACGGAAGGAGGAGGTGACTAGTGACAGAGTGAGGGAGGGAGGGGTGACAGTGAGGGGGTGACTAGTGACAGAGTAAGGGAGGGGGTGACACAGTTACAGAGTGAGGGAAGTGGTGACACAGTGACAGTGAGGGAGGGGGTGACATAGTGAGGGGTGTCAAGTGACAGAGGGAGGGATGTTGTGACTAGTGAGAGTAAGGAAGGGGGTGACTAGTGACAGAGTGAGGGAGGGGGTGACTGGTGACAGAGTGAGGGGTGACAAGTGACAGAGGGAGGGGTGAGTAGTGAGAGTAAGGGAGGGATGAGTAGTGAGAGTAAGGGGGGGTGACAGTGAGGGGGTGACAAGTGACAGAGTAAGAGAGGGGGTGACTAGTGACAGGGGGTATGACAAGTGACAGAGTGAGGGAAGGGACGACTAGTGACAGAGTGAGGGAGGGATTCACTAGTGACAGTGAGGGGTGACAAGTGACAGAGTGAGGGAGGGGGTGACTAGTAACAGAGTGAGGGTGACAGACTGACAGAGTGACAGTTAAGGGATGGGGTCACTAGGGAGGGAGGGGGTGACTAGTGACAGAGGGAGGGTGACTAGTGACAGAGGGAGGAAGGGGGTGACTAGTAACAGTGAGGGGTGACAAGTGACAGGGGGAGGGGGTGACTAGTGACAGAGAAAGGGGTGACAGAGTGACAGTTAAGGCATGGGGTGACAGAGTGGCTATATCCTACCTGTCTCTTTGCTCCCCCTGGTCTCCAGGCTGCTGCTCCTTCCCCTGCTGATCGGGCTCTGTGTGAGAGGAGTAAACAGGAAGTGAGGTCACCTCCTGGCCCCGCCTCTCCCCATCACACAGATCCGCACGGGACAGGAAGAAGAAGACCTGGCAGAGAGCAGGTGAAGCTGCCAGGTCTCATGTGAGGGTGATTTACAGAGCAGTAGGTTGCTGGGGCCCTGCGTTCCATCAGGGGCCCCAGCAACCTATTAACCCCTTAACGCTGTTACGGCGTTCTATGCCGTCCCGCTTTAATTGGGCTTTAAAGCCATTGCCGGCGGCATAGAACGCCGTAACGGCTGAAGCCCCTGGAGTGCCCGGGATACTTACCTACCTGGCGCTCCGCTTCGGGAGGACTGCCTCACAGCCCAGGCAGCCCTCCCACGGCAAAAGATCTCTCGGGGGCCATGTGATCGCTCTCAAAGACGTCATACAAAGTGTATTTTAATATTGAAATAAGTACATATATCAGTATTAAAATACACTTAGAATGACATTACATATATATATATATATATATATATATATATATATATATATATGTATATATATATATATATATATAAATAGGTTATAGTGGGGAAAAATTGTGATTGAAAACCCCTTCCACCTGAAGTTTGTGGGTAGTGTTTGTGACTAAGTGGCTACTAAAAAAGACTAAACATACCCCACTTTCAATACCTTGGGTTGTCTACTTTTTCAAATGGTATGCCATTATGGGGGTAATTCTCATTCCTGGACTACCACACCGTCTCAGAGGTAACATTACTAGTCTGGCAAATTTCAATTTGAAAATGGAACGTTCTATATTTGACCCTGTAACTTTCCAAAACACCATAAAACCTGTTAATGGGGAGTACTGTTGTACTCGTGAGACATCGCTGATTACAAATATGTGCATTTTTTTTGTAGTAAAACCTAAGAGTATTATGACATTCACAGCTAAAATGTCAGACGGAAATACAAATTTTTTAAAAAAAATCTTATTTTCTCACATTTTTTTATTTATTTTATTCATAATAAATTATGTTCCATATATGAATAGTTAATGATAAAGTAAAGCCCTGTTTCTCCTGAACAAAATGATATATAATAAGTGTGGGTGCATATAATATGAAAGAGGGGAACTACGGGTGAACAGACATATAGCGCAAATTCCAGTTTTTGTTTATGTTTTGTTTTGATCAGAACGTGCACTATTGACTCTGTCCAGAAGGGGGTTAAAGGATTTTTTTTTTTAAATTTGCTGTTCCAGTTAGATCTCTGATCTCTCCAGCTGGAGCATGGCTGTCCGGACGGGCCCCTGGATGTCTCGGCCCTTGGTCCATGACCAGGGCCGTCTTTAACATTGATTGGACCCTGGGCAAGCATTTGTTTGGGGCCCCTGCATCCTGCCATCCCTCGCCCTCCCCCGAAACTTTCACTCTCTGGCATGCAATCACGCCCTCCACCCCAACACAGTGGCAGAACTAATGTAGACAGGGCCCTGGTGCAAGACATTGTTTTGAGCCACCCCTCTAGCGCAAGAGCAGAGAAAATATAGATCCTCATCTGTTGTACAATTCCCACGATGCTATGCCAGCTGGGGATCTACCATTTGACCATTCTTGCAGGGCTGTATTTGTGAGCAGTGTTTGTGCATTTGAATGTGAGCATGTTGTTGTATACAGTATGTGTGTGCACGTAGGGTGTAGTATTGGTGTTTAAGTGTAGGGATGTGTTTCTATATACTTTTTGAGTTTGAATTCAGGGGTGTGTTTGTATGTAATGTTTGCAGGGGTGTGGTTGCATGTTGTGTTTGATTGCCTTGATGAATGATATACATTGACAGATATACATACACATTAGCACACTGATACATGCAAACATCTGGACACATGCACACACTGACAAAGACTGGCGTATAGACACACAGCCACATACATAAATACACGTGCACACACAGAGATAAAGACACTGGCACATCCACACACAGAGATACACACTTACACACCGACACAGATATATACACAAATGCATGTGTATTTGTGTGCAGTGTTGGTGTAGGAATGCTGAGATGTATGCATTGTCACACAGATGCACTCTCACACAAACAGTGATACACACAGGAACACAGATACACATGCAGTGGTGTATTTGTGTGCATTGTTAATGTTGGAATGCAGGGTTGTATTTGTGTGCAATGTTAGATGGGATGTATGCATTGCCACACGCACAGATACACACTTACACACACAGCGTCAGATACACACACACACAGTGTCAGATACACACTTACACACACAGTGTCAGATACACACACACAGTGTCAGATACACACACACAGTCAGATACAAACACTGGCACAAACACAGCCAGATACACACATACAGTGAGATACACACACACACACACACACAGTGAGATACACACTCAGATACACACACACTCAGATACACACACACATACAGTCAGATATACACACACACAGATACACAGTCAGATACACATACACATACAGTCAGATACACATACATACACACACACAATGAGATACACACACAGTCAGATGTACACACACACACAGATACACATACAGTCAGATAAACATACATACACACACAGAGTCAGATACACACACAGCCAGCCAGATACACATACAGCCAGATACACATACACACACACAGATATGAATTCACATAGTTTAGTCACCCTCCTTACCTTTACAGAAGTGTGGCTTCCCTGTAGTCCAGTGGGAGCATGATGGCTGAGATTGATGGGAGTCTTCTTCTTGGTCTGTACCTCCTCCTTCTCTCCATGTATGTCTAATCCTCCCCAGCGGCACTCTGTTAAATGGGAGGAAGTGACCTCACAACACTTCCTCCCAGCAGGCCGGAAGACAGGGGCTCGGTCAGGAGCTCTCTTAAAGGGCCGGGCCCCTGATTACATCACCTGCTGCAGCCCACTGGGATATTTCTCAGTATCCCGGTGGGCTGTTCAGACCTGGCTGCGGACAGGGGGCCCACAGGGCAGCTGCTTTGGGCCCCCCAGGAGCAACTGGGCCCTGGGCAGCTGCCCTGTTTGCCCCTTGTTAAAGACGGCCCTGTCCATGACCGATGTGCCCGAGTGGTCAGTCCGCCCCTGATTATGCACATGGTATGGTAACATTTCTCTGATGTTCCAAGGTTAGTTACTGTCCTGCCAAGTGCACAGAGTGGGATGTTAATTCACCTGTAAGTCTAGTGACTCTGTTCTTTGATCCTGCCACTTATTTACATATCCACATTCCAATTACTCCTTTTTTAGCAGGAGAGGAAAACAGAGTGACACTTAGGCATTTAAACATTTAGACTTAATAGGAGTATCTGCAAACTGGAAAACTCCTACTAATTTTGGGCCGATTTGGACAAGGTCTGCTTCCCCATGACACCTAAACCTAACCCTAGACATAGCACTAACACTAGGAAACCAAATCTAGTCCTAAAAGCATGTAATATAAAACATACACAACAATGAATTATATTAGCAGAAATAAAATGCTTCTGGAAACGTCCTCTGTCACTCTTACTTACTCTTCTATATATATTTTTTTTATTTCAAGTATTTTTTTCTTAACGAGGTGAGGCCATAAACCATAGAAACATGCCTAATACCTAAGTGCAATATTCCCACCTCATTTTTTCTGTATATTTAATAGCAAAAAGTTATATCTTTTTACCTTGACACACCTAGCAATACAAAGAATGTAATCACCTGTTCCAAGGAATCTGATTATATACCCTGGACCCTAATACTTCACCATGATAATCTACCAATTCACAGCTCAAATGAAATTACATTGCAGGTACAGCAGTAATTTTAATATTGTAAAGCGCTACCGAATCTGTTGGCGCTATATAAATGGCAATAATAATAATAATAATTTTAGTTAAAGGTACATTATAGTTACCCAGACTACTTCATCTTATTGAAGTGGTCTGGGTGCTATGTCCCTGTCCCACTTAATCCTGCAGTGTAAATCATTGCAGTGTTCTCAATGCGCTTGCCGTGCATGTGCATTAGGTCCCTCCGTCGGATGACATTGGAGGAGGGGGAGTGCCAACCCAGTGCCGAGGGACATCAGTGCTGGAATCGGTAGAGTCACTAAAGGTTTTTTTTAACCATAGGGCGCTGTAGTGTGAGTAATATTAATTTGTATTCCTAACATCCGTATCTCAATAATATAATATATACTCCTACTATAAAACTAGCCATATCAGTTAGTAAACATGATCATCATATAGTATATAATCCAATATCTCTACTAAAATATAAACATACATCATTGTAGTATATGTACCTCCCCTTAAATTCAAGTTGTCAGACTTGAATTTAAATTACTTTAAGGAAACCAAACGTTCAGTCCTATAACATGAAAGGAACACTAACAGTGTCCTTCGCGCAGCCGCTCCTCTCACAATAAAGATCCTTATAGAAGGTGCCAAGTTAAATCTAGTGCTTCTTATAGTGGGAGCTCACCAGACCATATAGCTGCTGGGATAGATGATAGACAGACATGTGGATATACTTACTATATGTTTGTCTTGTGTCTTCTCTTTGTTGTGTGGCTGCTGGCAGGGCCGGATTAAGAGCCCAGTGGGCCTGGTGCTGACAATTATGATGGGCCTAATTACAAATCTTATTTACCAAAAACACTAAAACAGTCCTACCTCCTAAGCGTCAAGTATCTGATGTAGATGGTGCTGGAGGGAAACTCATAGGATGCAGCTATGACATACACAAAAAGGGGGCATGTCTGTGTCCCCATGTCTCCCAGTCCCTTAGTGTCTGTGTCCCCATTTCACTAGGACACTAGGGGACATTGAGAGACACTGAGACACTGTGATACATAGGGGACACTGTGATATATAGGGGACACTGGAGACTTGATAAAGACCTGGGTACAGGTCAAAACGTTGCGGTGTCCAATAAACCTGCTTAAATCTATCACAGTGAGTGCCTGAGATTTTTTGTTCTTCTATACTAGGGGACACTGAGACACTTTGGGGCACTGTGAGACATGGGGACACTGAGAGACTAGGGGATTCTGAGAGACTAGGGGACACTGAGATACCAGGGACACTGGGAGACATGGGGCACTGAGACACTCTGATACATAGGGGACACTGTGATACATAAGTGACACTGGAGACAGGTCGAAATGTTGAGTGCCTGATATTTTTTCTTTTATGCTAGGGGACACTGAGACACTAGGAGACATGGGGACACTGGGGGACATTGGTGTACTGAGACACTGGGACAAGGGGACTTTGGGAGACTAGAAAACACTGAGACACTAGGGACACTGGCACACTACGGACATTGAGAGACACCAGGGACACTGGGAGACATGGGGATACGGAGATACTAGGGACACTGGCTGGGAGTCATGGGAACACTGGGAGTGCCCCCATGTCTCCCAGGTCTCAAAGACACCCAGTGTCCCTATGTCTCCCTGTTTCCCCATGTCTCTCAGTGTCCCCTAGTGTCTCAGTGTCCCCATTTTGCCCAGTGTCTCCTAGTGTTTGTATCCCAATGTCTCCCAGTGCCCCTTAGAGTCTGTGTCCCCATGTCTCCCAGTGTCCCAATGTCACTAGGACACTTAGAGACATTGGGACACCTGGAGAGACATGGGGACACTGAGACACTGGGAGAGACATGGGGACACTGAGATACATAGGGACACTGAGAGAAAGGGGACTCTGGGAGACTAGGGGACTCTGGGAGACTAGGGGACTCTGGGAGACTAGGGACACCGAGAGACACCAGGGACACTGGGAGACATGGGGACACTGAGAGACTAGGGGCCACTGGGAGACATGGGGCCACTCTGTCCCTAGTGTCTCAGGGCCCCCATGTTCCCCAGTGTCCCTATGTCTCAGCGTCCCCAAGTCTCTCACCGTCCCCATGGCTCGCAGGCTCGGAGCTGCTGTCTGGACTCTCTGTGCAGAGCTGCTCCCCGCGGATCAGTGAGTAGAGAGACAGGGAGGGAGATGCTTTAACTTCTCATCCCTGCCTCTCTCCACACAAACAGCGACCCCTACTGGCTGGCGCTGGTATTGCAGAATAATCTCTGTTTATAATGAGACAGACATTTGTATTGCCGGTATTACTGCAATATCGGCACCGGCTAGGCAGCCTCAAATACCGGAGAAATACTTCTAAGGAATACCTGGCAACCAAAAGAAATACATGAGAAATACCTAGCAACCCTTAGAGTAGTGTGTGTAAAAAAAAAAAAATCCAAAAAAAAATCAATGGGCCTATTCCATGGGCCTGGAGCTGCAGCTCCATCAGCCCCTATGTTAATCCAGCCCTGGCTGCTGGTCTCCCTGCAGTTCAGCTCAGTCACTCTCTGCGCTTCAAGGCTAATGCAGGTTGTATGCTAGAATGGGGATATAGCCAAATTGGCAGGCTTTTACTACAGAATACTGCAAAAGATTTATTTTATTTTTGTGAAAACAATCCATATTTGAGCATACAAACATACAACATAATAAGGCTAAAAACTACCCAATCCAACACTAAAGTGACAGGATTGTGTTCTAAACCCCCACAGGAAGGCAGTGACTCAAGCTAGTGCTGCACGCACATTAGGTTCCTAGTCGCGTTAATGTTGGAGGAGGTGGAGATGGAACCAAAAAGTTTTTTTAACCCTTTATCTGCCAGTGTGTGGGGGCAGAGGGACACTATACTGTTAAGGATGCAGCTTTGTATACAAAACACTATAGTGTTCCTTTAAGTTATTTTAGTGCCAGAATGTGGCAATGAACTGGATTTTGTTTTGTAAGGTTCAATATTAGGACTGCATTAAGCCATTTGCTGCACTCCCAAACCAAATGCAGAGGAGAGGACACAGAATTCAGTAATGCAGAAATGTCCCTTGTGAGATATTTGCACACCCTGACTGCTAATTAAAAGTTGTTTTTTTTCCTCTTAATTCTCAACACTATTTTATTTTATAATTGATATCATATGTCTAGCTAACCTGGCACAGCAAGCGCATACCATGTTGATATATTAAACATTTGCATTCCTTCTGGTCATCACATGTCATCACATAAACCCCCCCCCCCCCCCACCTCCCTCCCACCAGGTCATTCACCTCCTGTCCCAATTTCATATCTTTTAATGTTGTGAAGCATGGTTTAGTGAATAATCCTAATTTTTATTTTATATTATGAATTAATGCTGTTTTTGTTTAAGGCACTCTTGAAACATTGCCATGGTACATCTAAGCAACGCGGTTGCAAGCTTCACTTTGGATATCTACAAAGAAATAATCAAAAAAGCACCTGGAGAAAATGTCTTCTTTTCACCATTTAGCGTCTCACTTGCAATGGGCATGTTGGATCTAGGAGCTAAAGGAAAAACAGCAGATCAGATTGAAACGGTCAGTATGTTTATGTTTGGAATGTCTGCTATTATTTCAATTACAAGAATATTTTGAAGCCAGATCAAGCAAGAGAGGTTTCTTCTCTGCTTCTGTCATCCTGACCTATTTCCTTAATCATGTTACAGCACATCGTATTCGTACTCTGTCCCCTTATCTTGCTCTGCCTCTCACTAAAATATTTAATGTCTCCCTCTCCTCTTGTGTATTTCATGCTCCTTTCAAGCATGCAACCATAACAGTGACTATGAGACAACTATATACTTGACATTTTAAGCTGTTGTCCGTGGCAGATCCGGGGGGAGGGGTGCAACTGGGCAATTCCCCCCCCCCCCCCCCTTCCCTTCCCCAACCCCTGAAAAAAACAAGACACTTCCTTGCTCTCCCCTGCTCTCGCCCATGCTATCCAAGCGCCGGACTATGTGCCTTCACGTACCGGAATGGAGATCATAGATCTCCCTCACCAGTCTGCTGGCCCTTTGCTGGCAGCCACAGGAGAGGGAGAGAGGACTTGGGAGCTCTAACCTACATCTCCTATGGGTCCTCCTCTCACTACCCATTAGACCACCAAGGGTTGCAGGAAATGCGTAAAGGTAAGAAAGAAGGAGGGATATAAAGTATTAGTATTATTTTAATTTTAAAAAAAAAACATCTATGCTTGCATTAAGCTACACATTCACACACACTGCCCCATCACATACATACACTGACCCCTTCACACACACACTGCCCCCTGCCATACACAAATTCTGCACCTCTCACACACACACATGCACAAACATACTGCCCCCCTCACACACACACACACACACACACATATACTGCCTCCATACACACACACACACACACATATACTGCCTCCATACACACACACTGCACCACTCACTCACACGCACACTGCATCCCTCACATACACATACTGTCCCCCATACACACCCCCATACACACATTGCACCCCTCGCACACACAAACTACTGCCTCTATCCCCTACTACAGCCCGTATCCTGGAAGACCCCAAGTAAGTTGTCATACTGTTTTGACTGCTTACCTTGGGAGGGCAGCATGGCACTCCTGGAACCATAACCACTACAGAGAGCTGTAGTGATTATTGTGCCTGGATTGTCCATGTTAATATTCCCCAACTGCCCCTCCCGAGATTTGGTTCTGGAACTGCCCCTGGCTGTTGTATTGGCATTATGGGAGAGCACAGAAACGTGCAGTCCACAGCACTGAACCATTTACTCTACACACTTGCTGGTGATTTCCCACTAGCATTTCCAACAGCTGACATTGCATACACACATTTTGTTTAATGCAAATCTAATCCAACTGGTATCTTACATTAATCTTTACTTTTTATTTCAGGTGATGCATTTTAAGTCACCAGGACACGAGCATGCAGATAAAGGAGACTCATCTTGTCATAGGGTATGTACTCCCATATTGGTTAATTAGTTTACTTTTATTTTTAGACCCAGAATCTCTATTGTATTACTTGAAGCAAAAATATCCTGTGGGGTGAAATAATTACAGGGTTGTCATGAAAATCAGCTGACAAAAGGTAATATGTATCATTAAGGTGCAATTTTTATGAGGGGTTCTCACTGGTTGTACTTACAATAAGCATTGTATTATACAGAGTTTAGAAAATGTACATTCAGTAAAACTAGCTTTTACAGGACTTGTTTATCAACCAATGACAGAATTATTCCATTATGGATTTATGAGTAATTCCGTCATATTACATTTTACCTGCAGTAGGCTTCCTTGCTGGTTACTGGGAAACCCCAGGTATCACTCGAAACCTGGGGCTCCCATCTGTCAGTTAGGGCCAGAATAGTGGCTGAACAATGAGTTGACTTATGAATTGCATACAACCCTTTAAAATACTGTAGCTGAACTTCTGGGTTTAGCTAGGGTCCCATTGATTTCCTTACTGTCATCACCAGGAAAGAAGTAGAGACCCACGTGGTCTAAAGAGACACTGATCAGGTCTCCCTGCAAGTCTCCTGTAGCATGATCACTGTCTGCAGAGGATCCTTGTGAGTGACCTAGACTTCAGAGGGGATTTAAATCATATTATGATAACTTGTCACAAAATGATTTAGCTGCAGAGAGGAAAACAATCCCTCTCATGCTGCTAGTGTACAGTGGATTTAGTAGATATCTCCCTATTTTGGTATGCTTAAATATGGCAATCCAACCCAAGAATAGCAAATTATGGAGTTATCTACTAAACAGCTTAAAAACCTAAATTAAGAAAAGTATTTTTCTTATTTTTTATGTTTTTGTTGTTTAGTAGATAACTTTTAAGACAACAATGTGCTCATATAAGAAGGATAAAGTGTCAAACTCACGTAGTCCAACAGTATGATGCCAACATAGGATATAAAGTATTGTCTATCATAGTCAGTATTCCCAAAAAGAAAAACAAGGAAAAATGTGAACTCCAATAATGTTATAATGTATAACTTGATTTAATTATTTGTATAGGCTATACAAATGATTATAACATGTTCTATGTTGTTTACATTATTTATCTACAAAAATTCCCATAGACTTTAATGGTGGCTTCTGTAGATAAAATCACTTTGGGTGGTATTATCTTTAACTGTGGGTTCTCACAGCAGCTGCCAGAGACCTTGCAGAAATTCGAAGTATTGAGGAAGAATAACTCGCAGCACTAACATTCAGTGTCTCCACTCTCTGCATGGAGATGCTGAATATTCCTCATAGAGATGCATGATTCAATTCATCTCTATGAGGAGCCTTCCACTGTTTTCCTTCTGATGATCTCAGCCAAGGAGGAGAGGTGGGGGAAGTGCCAGCGTCGGAGGACCTGCGTGGCGCTGGAATAAAGGTAAGATTTATGGCTATTTAAGGGGGTCAAAAGGGGCCGGCCACTTAGAGTTTTTAATACTACAGGGTCATGAATACACATTTGTATTCCTGACCCTATAGTATTCCTTTTAAGAGAATATGTGACAGTATGTATACTTATTCCCAATATGTAACAAATGCGTATCTGGGATTTGGGAAAAATAAAATTAAATGTACAAACCCACTAATCTTTATTCTGCAACTGTATACCTCCATCTTAGCTTTGAAGCACAAGAAAAGAATGTGAGAACACTGAGAATGGGAAAGCTCAGTAGTTAGACGTTCAGTTAATCCCTGATTAGTTCCCAAAAGGTTTTATTAGTTCCTGTGGTTTTACACAAAAAGACTTATACAAGTTGCATATCAGACTGATCTCACTTATAAGGGGTCCAGATGCAAATCGCCTGCAAGTTATCTCTGCACAAAAGATAAAGCAACCCCAGAAAATTGTTACGGCTTTCTCTGGGCCTTGTCATTGAAGTGTATCTGACACTCTACTAAGCACAGTACAAGGCCGATGCCTAGATGATCCTTTTTAAATTAGTGACCCCATGAGAAAATGAATTAAAGGAAAAATAAAGAGAATATGTGAATACTGAGAGAAAGCAAAAGTAGCTGTAAGAACCTATACCATTGCATATCAGACTGATTTCATCCATGAGTGGAGTCCAGTTGAAGCCAATTTTCAATTTTTACTTCTATGGAAGCGGTAGCCAACCTTTGGCACTCCAAAACTACATCTCACCTGATGATTTCTCAGAATTATGGCTGCAATAAAATTATGGGAGTTGTAGTCCTCAACATCTGGAGTGCAAAAGGTTGCCTACCCCTGTTCTGTGGTGTAATTTTCAGAGAGATGACTGTTCTCATTTATTGATGTGATTATCTAGAGCAGCATGGCGTAGCAAACTCCTGTTCATCATCTTTTGGGGTCATTACCTAAGTGGCATTAATGGTAGTATCATGTATGCCCAATGTTTCCAAATCATCATTGTAAGCCATAAGACTGCGAAGTGGGAAAATATTAGTTTGATGCTTTGTTCAGCACAAGTATAAATTGTTTTAGGATGTCATAACTGGATTTTCTCAGCTCACTCCTTATTTTAAGTTGCAATTCATCCCTTTAGAGCGGGAAAGCTGGAGACACCCACAAAGAATATAAAGAACTTCTGACAAATCTAAATGCACCCCAGAGCCTTTATGAATTAAATGTGGCAAACCGACTGTATGGACAAAAAGGCTATGAGTTTGTACAGGTAAGTTAAAATGATGAAAATAATTTAGACTTGACAATATTTTTTAAATTAAATCGGAAATGAAATCACCCATATGTGTCATCACTCTTACTTAATGTTGAATGGTTCCTTGAAAACATTCTCAGATATGACTGCATGTTCCAGACAATCTCATAATCTTTCCGTACATATTAGATAGGCTTGACTGGTTACCCTTCTTTTTTACCCATTTTTTTTGTATTTATATTTTTCTAGGCTTATCTTGCACAACACAAACTATATCAATTACTGCATAATAATACGGTTCTTTTGATTAACAGTTTTCCGCAGTCTATTGATAGGACTCTAAGTAACTCCTACTATCATAACCACTACAACAGGTTGTAATGTGAATGATACTTGGCACCTTTGATGGTGCATTTTCAGCACCATTACCACTAAAGCCTGCTGTAGTTCTTCCAGTTCTGCAACAATCCATCTTTGATTAGTTAGACTCAATCCAAGAGTCCCCAAGCCTGGTACAATCATCCACTTGCTGTCCATAATGCAAAAGACATTATCAATATACATTTTGTCCATGTTTAGACAGCATACATTGGGTTAACCATTATGGTGGTTATAGCAAGTGTCAATTTAAGGCTGGGGTAGCATAATGGAAATTGATGTTATACTACAGTTAGCAGATCTACCAATATTGTAATTGTAAAGTACAGGTGCCTGCTCTCTTGGCAATGATGTCATTGGCTGTCTGCTGCCTAGCCTGCCCAGCAGTGAGTGCACTGCTTTATTGTCTTCTCCATTGCCCCATGGCCTGCCGTCTCCCCTCCCCTGACAGACTGATTAAAACTAAGGCTCTGGGGTGGTGGCCATCTCCTGGTATGTTTTTTTGGCATATTAATGAAGAGCTCTGCTTAAAGTAACACTATAGTGTTAATCTGTCTATAGGTAGAATGGCCACTCCCCCACTGTGAGGATTTAAAAGGTGAGTTTACATACCTTACATCTCCCAGTGCACCAGTCTCCATGATGAAGATCTGCCTCCTTGGCTGAGATAATCAGTCTTGATGATATCAGCCAATTAAATGCTTTTCCACAGGAAAGCATTGGGAGGCTAGTTTGAATGCATGGGAAAACTATGAAACCATCTAAATGAAATGGTCGAATTTGACTCTGCTATTTCAGTGGCAGTTCCTCTAATGTCCATCAGTGTGACAGCTACTAAAGGCATTTTAACCCTGCAATGTAAACATAGCTGTCCCTGCAGAATGGCAATGTATTTACTTGCAGGGTTAAAACATGGGCATGGCACCTAGACAACTTCATTTTTTCACATAGAAGCAGAAGCAATGGTTATGAAGGAAAACCAGCAGCTGAAGAACATTATTTGTAATGCTGATATACAAGTGTTACAAGTGTCTTTATTGTAGCTGATATTGCTGATTATCAATCCCACTTTCAGTCAGTGGAATGCAATGTTACCATAATTAATGTATTTTAACAGAGAAAACAAATCCATTCTGTATGTCTCACAAACATGCTTATTACAGGAATTTTTAAGAAGCACCAAGGAGATATACCAAGCAAGTCTTGAAACGGTTGACTTCCAAAAGTCTACTGAAGAAGCCAGGAAGGAAATTAATGCATGGGTTGAGAAACAAACAAATGGTAAGAAAAACCACCAACAACTCATCCTCCTTAATTTGGTCTTTAATTATGCTACCTTATCACTCCTTAGTTCTATACTGTTAATGATGCAGAGAGAATTCATCCCTGAATTCACTGTCTGTAGTAATTATATTATTCAAGTGTGTCTTGAAATTAAGTAAATTAGTAAATTAGGACCCACTTAACCCCTTAAGGACACATGACGTGTGTGGCATGTCATGATTCCCTTTTATTCCAGAAGTTTGGTCCTTAAGGGGTTAAGTTCAAACATGGTTTAGCACATTCATGCACATTACACATAATGGCACAATTGAGCTAAAAATGGCTTGATATATGAGTGAAGATTAATCAAGGGGCAAGTTAAATGAGTGTTTGCTCACATTGTCTTCTTACACCTTGCTTGGCTTTACTGCAGATGACTAGGGTCTTATTAAGAGAGTGATGCAGAGCAGGCTTGTGCCTTAGTTATCAAATGAAATGCAATTTGTAAAATATGCTTTAATATCACAGAAAGATTTATACAAAAATGAAAATTGGTATCATATTGAACAAGACCTCTCCAATACTAAAGATGTAACCTTATTGTTTTGGAAACATAAGATCCCTGAGGATATAAATAATCAGATAGAAATGAAACGTTTAGACAACACAATAGAGGATTGGAATTTAATAGGAAAGAAGTTGCATATCGAAAAAAGAATCCTGGGCTCACTCCCGTTAAATATTTTAGAATCAGCTATAGAAAATATACATTTGGAAAACTGGAAAAATAAAGGTATTACAAAAATAAAAAAAATAGTAGACCAAAACAAAATAAAACCTTTTCACAGACTTGTTTCAGAGTATAACATCCTGAATAAAGAAATTTATAACTTCTTAACCCCTTAAGGACACAGCTTCAGAAGCATCCTACCCTTTAGGACACCAGCCATTTTTGCATTTTTGCATTTTTTGCTGTTTGTGTTCAAATGCAATTTGCATCTCTGTCATGTATTGCACCAAACACATAGAGGGCAAAAAGGGCTTTAATTTGATGACACATATCCATAGATACATTCTCATTAATTATAAAAAAAAAAAGCCAAAAAAAACATTTTTTTTCACAGTTTTGGCGATAATAGCGTGTGCATAATATATCCAGTTTAGAAAAAGTAATTCAAAATAAATTAATTTATGTGTCTTGATTTATAGAGTACATCATATGTATAGGATTTCCACTTATTTTGAAAGTTACAGGTCATAAAATACAAGGACTAAAATAAAATTTGCAACAATTTTAGAAGTCGGTATGTTTGTCTTGTAGGTTTAGTAGCCATCACAGAAAAAAAAAAATTGCCACACAAAAGTATATATTTATAAAAAGTAGACATCACAGGCTATTTACCTAAGGTTAGTTTGACAGTTTTTACGTAGCCATTTCATTGTCAATCTCTGCTAAATATTGGAGTAAAATGTAGTTTTTTCTCTATTTTGGCGTATACACATATAACAAGGTTTTTGTAATGTGTATTTCGTAAAGCTGGTATGTGCTATTCCTGCACAGAACCCCCTTTTGTGTTCAGCTACATCTGCTGAGTATAACGATACACCCATTGTATGCCTTTGGCACTATTCTGTAAAGCTACAATGCCATATAAGAGACAAGGCTATTTGAGTTTCTATAGTTAGAATTTTCGTAGATGGATTTGACGGGCCTATGTCTCATTTTAGGGTATTATAGCAGTGTGACTGTTCAAATAACGACACAAATGGCTTTAATTTGATAAAGCACACACCCCAGGGTATCTTATGTGTTGTATATTGTGCCTTAACTTGTCACCATTTTTTCACCAATTTATGTCAATGTTTGTGGTGAGGGGGAAAACAATATATATATTTTTACAAATATGTTGCATTTTTGCTGAGTATTTCTTACACTTGATATGTACCACTGTCATAAAACCCTCCAAATTATGCTAAGTTACATCTTCTGAGTAAAACAATTTGCCCAATATATGACCTAGACACTATTTTGTGAAGTTACAGTGCTGTAAAAGAGACATGAGGAGTTCAGGTTTTTAAGTGTGAATTTTCGTGGAGGGTTTTGATGTGTTCGTGTCCCACTTTGGAGCACTTGAGCAGGCTACATATTCCAGCTACACCATAAAGGTATACCATTTCTTAAAGAAGACATCCCAGAGTATTTCAAAAGGCATATTTTGAACCTTGGCGTGGGATAATTATTCCGCTAACTTGTACCAAGTGTAGTGGTAATAAGCATTTTTTCTGCCCTTTTGACACACAAAGTGAGTTTGCACAGTATTTTTTGCAAACCTTATGTGTGCTACAACTGTATAATACTACATATGTTGCTCAGA
This sequence comes from Pelobates fuscus, assembly GCF_036172605.1. Lineage (NCBI taxonomy): Eukaryota > Metazoa > Chordata > Amphibia > Anura > Pelobatidae > Pelobates > Pelobates fuscus. The sequence continues at coordinate 175,562,260 of NC_086320.1, read as the reverse complement.
TATGTCACCTGAGTTCAGTAATACCCCCGTGTGTACCTTTGCCAGGTATATGTGGATGTTGAAGGGGCACATTTGAGACGCAGCCAGTTTTTTTCTAACTTTGAAGTTTTACGCTGTGCCTATGTTCCATTTCGGAGTAGTTTAGCTGGTTGGTTATCCAAACTTCCCCACAAACATATAATATTTATTAAAGAATACACCCCGGGGTAATTCAAAAGACATAATTTGAACCTTAGCGAGGGGTCATTTTATTCTCTAGTTTGTTCCAGGTGTAGTGGTAATGAGAATTTTTAAATGTTTTTTTTTTTTACTTTTTAAAACTCATTTGTAAACTTTTTTTGCTTATTACATTTTTAAAACTTTCTTAAAACGTTTTTTACACATTTAAAATTTTTATTAAAAAAACACTTTTTTTTACTGCTAACCCCTAACTAGCAGCAAGCAGCACTAACAGTAAATTCCCCAATTTTCCATAACTCTCACCCAATGAAATAAATTGAGCCCCTGAGGGTTTAAAAAAATAAATAAATAAAAGTTAACCCTAAGGGGTTAAAAAAAATCAGATCAACTGACAGGGAAGGGGTTAATTTTTATTAGGAATGGGTAAAGGGGGTGGGATTTTTTTAAAACTTTTTTTTAAATGTTATTAAAACATTTTTTTAACCTTTAAAAACTTGAAAAAAAAATTAACATTAACATTTAGCTAGCCTAACACCAAATTCCCCAAATCCCCACTAACTTCCACCTACCCCAGCTAGCTACATATATAATTTTAATATATTTAAATTAATAAGATAAATGTAACCCCTAAGGGTTACAAAAAATAAAAGTTGACCCTAAGGGGTTAAGAAAAATAAATCAGATCACAGTAAAATGGAGTAGTCACTGTAGTCCGTGATCAATTGGCAGGGAAGGGGTTAATTTTTATTTAAAATTGTTAAAGGGGGGTGGGATTTTAAACTAACTTTATTTTTTAATTTATTTATTTTTTAACAGGGAAAAGATCAGCACTGATCCGTCTCCCTGCACTTTACACAGAACGCGGAAGAGCAGGGAGGCGGATCATAAGTCCCGGCAGCACATGCGCTCGCTCTGACAGCCTGTCAGACTGATGACAGCTGCAGGGACAACGCAATTGGGTGCTCCCGGTCTGCCTTGAATACCGAGGCAAACCAGAGGAGCGTTAACACCACAATCTGGGGTTAACTTTAGCGCATGATGGACCTAGTCCGTCATCCGGCGTTAAGTGCTTTCCTGGCATGACGGACTGGTTCCATCATTCGTCATTAAGGGGTTAAGATTGGGAGACTCTCTCTCAAAACATCTGTACAAAGGAAGTTCAGAAATAATTAAAGATTTAGACATTTTACTGGAACAAGATAACTATAAGGGTTTCATGTCTAAATGTGCCCAGATTGTATATAAAATATCATCTAGAACTAAACCTACAGCCATAAAAGAGTGGGAACAGGATCTAGAGATCAAGATTGATCAATATGAATGGGAAAGCCCTTGACACCACATACAAATACATACATTGTATTGATTTAAGAGAAATGCAATATAGGTACAGAACAGATGGTACTGAGTCCCTTCAAGAATGGAGAAATTGAAAGATAGTAGCAGAGATTTAGATATTTACTGTTGGAGATGCGGAAAAGACAAAGGAAGTATGTGGCATGTATGGTGGAGTTGTCCATTATTAAGGAAGCTGTGCAAAAATGTGTATAGTAGATATAAGTAATAAGAAATTATAAAGAAGCCCAGAACTGGCCCTACTACATTTAAAGATGAATAATACTCAGAAAGATATCCTTCTATAATTTTACATATACTAACTGCGGTAAAACTAATGATTGCAAAAAAACTGGAAAACAAGTAACAATCTTGCAATGCAAAATGACTGCCAAAAAATAGAACAAACAAAGAAAGATCATCTGGGAATTTTGGCAAAAAAAATTAGAATCCCTTTAGAAGCATGTATAATTACAATTAGATAAGGTTAAAAAAGATATTTCTATTTGTGACTCTCTCTCGAGGGATAGTTATGTGACTTTATGTGTGTAAATGTAATGAAATTAGTAATTTATTGGTGACTTTATAAGAATGGAATACTCTATATTTTATAATCCTGAAAGCAAAAGGGTAAAAAAATATAAAGGAAATGTATTAGAAAAGAGGAAAGAAAGGTCAGAAGAAAGGAATAAGTATAGAAGTTACTGTTATAGAGGAGATACATGGTCACTTGCAATTATTATTTTGTGTGTATGTTTTTGTACATCAGAAAATTTTTATAAAAAAATAAATAAAAGAAATGTGATTTGTCCAAATATTTGACGAGTGGTGTGTTGTCGAAATTCCATCGCCATATTGTCGCTATTTCTAGTGTGCAGGAGGCCCTGCCTGGCATGTTAGCCATAGACTCCCCTTGTTGGTCTGATATATGCAGTGAGAAAAAGTTATATTTATATATATATATATATATATATATTTATTTATTTGTTATTTATTTATTATTTTTTATTTGTTTTAAGCAATAATAATCAAGTTAAAGAGTTAAAATAGACAGAAGTCGAACAAATGATCACCATAACAATGATTCAGTGGTGCACCCTCATATATTTCGGAACACCAGTAAACGTAAAAAACAAATGAACAGAATTTCCCCACACTCAAACTGAGACAAAATGTGTTTATGGATTATTTTGCAATAAGCAATCCATAAAATCCTTCCATCCATATCTTCTTCTGCCCTCCCTCCTTCACAAGCAGCAATCAGCTGCTTCCCTCACAGAGTTGATGTCCTAGTTGATGGTAACACTGGCTCTGTACACATAGAGATTGGAGCCCCCGCCCCTGCTGTTTTACCTGTCATAGCAGGGAAGGGGGGCTCCTTAACCCCTTAAGGACACATGACATGTGTGACATGTCATGGTTCCTTTTTATTACAGAAGTTTGGTCCTTAAGGGGTTAAAGTCCAGGGCGCTGTGTCAGACTTAGCACCGGGCAGTCACCTGACACCTGTCACTCCTATGCAGCGCGCGAAAGGGGAGGCACTCCCTGCTGTTACAGAGAGTTGGGTTCTGTTATGGAGTTGCACAGTAATATACCGGTAATCTATTTTTAATTTTTTCAGAGAGTGAGCGAGCGAGTTTAGTGCTCATTTCTAATCTAGTCAAAAAGTTTTTTTAGAAACTGAAGTGTTGACGTTGCAGGGTTAAACACACCTCTAGTCTGTCTTCCTGACAGTCATATGTGGCGCTTCCTGTGCACCAACCATGCAAAACTCAGTCTACAGAGGAGTATTGAATTGGACAATTGCCGTTGAAGAAACTCATTCACCATGGCGTTGTAGCTTGGTGTGTTAGTGTAAGATTTGTGCTATCACTTGAGACAAATGGAGCAATAGGAGAACAACACACAGTGACTTGTCTAAATTACCATGAAAAGGAAGCAAAGCCTAATCAGACATCTGTTCTGTTTTTTTTTTGTATTAGAAAAAATCAAAGATTTGTTCAAGCAAGGATCCTTAGATACATCAACTGTTTTGGTTCTGGCAAGTGCAATCTACTTTAAAGGAAAATGGAGATCACAGTTTAAGATAGAGTTCACAAACAATGCTCCTTTCTTTGTGAATAAAGTAAGTAGTTATAAAAATGAAATAAATAAGGAATTTGAAATTGCAAAATAATACAATCTAATGAACTATATTTGCACCAAATTGTAAAAGCATTTTATTCAGTGCTTTATAGGTATGGGTTAGCACTTTGAATTGACTCCTATAGGATACAGGAAGCCAATGTAAGGACTGACAGAGGGGTGAGGTGTGAGAGGACCGACTAGAGGGGAAAATCAGTCTGGCGGCAGCATTCATTACAGACTGTAGCAGGGCAATACGGCTATTCGAAGACCAATTAGGAGAGAGTTACAATAGTCCATGCGAGAGATTACTAGAGCATGGACAAGCTCTTTAGTAGCATCTTGTGTAAGAAAGGGGCGGATGCGGGCGATGTTTTTGAGGTGGAATTGGCATGATTTGACAACAGACCGGATGTGAGGCTCAAAGGTGAGGCCAGAATCAAAAGTAACACCAAGACAATGTGCTTGTAAGGATGGGCTGATATGGGTACCACCAATCTGAAGGGAGAGCGAGAGAGGAGGATTAATATTAGGAGGAGGAAAGACAAGAAGTTCTGTTTTGGAAAGATTCAGTTTCAGAAAGCGGGAGGACATCCAATCAGAGATAGAAGAAAGGCAAGAGGTGACACGTTGCAGGACATCTGGGGAGAGGTCTGGGGAGGAGAGATATATCTGGGTGTCATCAGCGTACAGGTGGTATTTGAATCCAAAAGAGGTAATAAGCTTGCCAAGAGAGGATGTGTAAAGAGAAAAAAGAAGGGGACCAAGGACAGAGCCTTGAGGGACTCCAACTGAGACAGGACGAATGGTGGGGGTATCATTAGAAAAGGAGACGCTGATTGAGTGTTGGGAGAGATAGGAGGAAAACCATGAGAGGACAGAGTCACAGAGACCAAGTGATTGAAGAGTTTGGAGAAGGAAAACATGATCAACAGTGTCAAAAGCAGCGAAGAGGTCAAGAATAATTAATATGGAGTAGAGACCTTTGGATTTAGCTGTGATGAGGTAATTAGTGACTTTGATAAGGGCAGTCTCAGTAGAGTAGAGGGGGCGGAAGCCAGACTGAAGAGGGTCAAGGAGAGAGTAGGAGCTGAAGAAGCAGGCCAGACGGGTGAAGACTAGTCTTTCAAGAAGCTTTGAGGAAAAAGGGAGCAGAGATATAGGACGATAGTTAGAGGGGGAGGATGGGTCGAGACATGTTTTTTTTTTTTAAAGATTTGTACTACAGTAGCATGTTTCAGGACAGCAGGAACAGTGCCAGAAGAAAGAGAGCAGTTGAAGATGTGTGTTAAGGAGGGCACAAGACAAGAAGAGAGAGATCTAATAAGTTGAGACGGGATAGGACATCCAATCAGAGATAGAAGAAAGGCAAGAGGTGACACGTTGCAGGACATCAGGGGAGAGGTCTGGGTGTCATCAGCAGAGGAGAGATATATCTGGGTGTCATCAGCGTACAGGTGGTATTTGAATCCAAAAGAGGTAATAAGCTTGCCAAGAGAGGTAGTGTAAAGAGAAAAAAGAAGGGGACCAAGGACAGAGTTTTGTTTAGTTTACTTAGTTTTTACTCATCCAGTATCCCAATTTCCCACACTTAGTGTGGTTTTGTACACTTTTGGGTCTTACAATCCATACATGGGTTGTCTACTTTGACCTTACCCAGGGGCGGGCTGGGAAGGGGGGCAGGGAGGCAATTGCTCCCCCAGGCCGCCGTAAACCTAGGGCCACCCGCATCCAGCAAAAAAAGGAAAAATCTGAATCCCCTGCCTCTGGCCGAGGACTCAGATTTTTCAACTTACCTCACTCTTCCTGCAGCCTGCAGCCAGTGGAGTCAGCCGGCCTCTCCTGATGATGTCAGGAGGAGGGGGCGTGACTTTCACTGCTCTTCTAACAGGACCGCTGGGCAGTCTGTAGAAGAGCAGAGGAAGTCACGCACCCTCCTACTAACATCAGGAGAGGCTGACTTCACTGACTGCTGCTTCTGTATGCTGGTTGCTGCTCCTGCTGGCTGCTGGCTGCTGCCCACCCCTCCCTGGCTTAAGGTAAGACTCAGGGATGAGGGAAATACACTTTAGGTTTTTTTTTATTCCGCTCCTCTGCCCCTATCCCCCTCCTCAGCCCTGTTCCCTTAGTCAGCCCCTGTCCCCTTTCCGTCCCCTCCATCAGCCCCTGTCCCCCTCCTCAGCCTCTGTCCCCTTGCTCAGCCCCTGTCATTTTCACTTTCTTCAGCCCTTTCCCTTTCTTCAGCCCACTGTCACCCTCCTCAGCCCCTGTCCCACCCTTTCCCTGCTCCTTTTCCCTCTCTCAGCTCCTGCCCCCTTCCTCAGCCCCATAACATCCCCACTATAGCTCCTCTGCCCCAACTGCAACCCATATCACCCACACCACAGCCCCTTTCCCAAATTGTAGCCATCAACCTCCCCCCCCCTCCCCAATCACATGGGAAAGGTGGTTTACTCTCCTCTTGGTGCAATGGGCCATATGACTGGATTTGCCCCCCAGGCCTAAGGCTGCCAGCCCTCCCCTGACCTTATCTAAATCTCGCAGTTGTAGAAATATCCACCCAATTGCTCCTTTAACAAGTCGGTATCTCTTACAGTGTCCTACAATAGGGCTTTGCAACTGTAATCCAGATTGTACCATACAACTTGTCAATGGCTTTAGTTGTATTCATGTGACCACTATAGGTTATTCTATTGCCTTGCTGGGAAGCCCTCAATTGTAGAAGATGACACAGCTTGACACCCAGGTATCTTGGGAAAGCAATTTCATCCCCCCTCCCCCCCCCCCCCCCCCCCAAAGCCTATATGACATTTATTCACTCCCCAAACCACTTTAATAATTCTAGTACCTCACTCTCTACATAATGATTTAGGTGGGATTCAACTCTTTTATAATGTCTCATGAGAAGTCGCAGGGCTGTACACACGGACTGAACTTTACTAGCAACTTAGTGGGACTGGACGTTTGAGTTACTCTTTTCTTTTTCTTTACATGCTCTGTTTCTTTTAAAAGAAAAAAAAAAGTGAATGTTCAATATTCCACATGTACCACTAACACTGTTGTTGTCAGCTCCCTGGTTTTAATTGATGTTACCATGTATGATTTGTCAAATGTATCTTAAGAAAGCGGCACAGTATGCTTGCCTTAGTGTTGATACATTCCGTATTATTGTTTAATATATTGTTACATCATTTACATTTGTTTCTTAGAATGAAAAGAAGACAGTTAGGATGATGTCTCAGACTGGTCAGTTCCAACTGACTGATCTCACAGCAATGAAATGCAAAGTTCTCGAGCTTCCATATGAAGGAGATTTAAGCATGTTAATCATATTACCAAATGAAATAGACGGATTATCAGAGGTATGAGCATTTAGCAAAAAAAAAAAAAGTACATTTTCCTTTTTTAGAGAAAATTATTACAAAATTATTAACACATGAAACATGGTAAATAAATACAACAGCATGATCATATAATAAGTGCTTAAGGCTATATATTACTTTATTATGTGGTATTAGAGTTTTAGTGGACGTTATTCATTGTGTTTATATTGTATCTATCCTATTTGATTAGTAAAAGGCTAGTTAGGTGGGTGAATTCCAAATTTATGGCCAAAAAATATGAAACTAGAAGTAAAGTTGACTTGGATAATTATTTCCAGTTTGGCTATTTTGGCCTTAAAGGGCACCTGTCATGTCCCCCCAAAAAAACTATTCTTATTTGATTTAGCAAATGTCTAGATTAGGACAGAAACCAGTTGTCAGTCAATGCTGTCGAGGCATTGACTAAAGACAGCCTATCATGTGGTTGCTATGGAAACTCATTTAACGGGTACTTCTAGCACTGGCTATGGAGAATAGGAATAATGTCCCTTAATTCCGATGCCAAAACACTGGCAGCAAAGCCAGCATGCCGGCGTCAATGACAACATTTGCTCTGCTTGGGAATTCTTCCCAAGCAGGGCGCAGGGCAAGTCAAAGAAAACTATGGGAGAAGGGCAGGCGGAGCAGATGACAACCTGGAGGTAGGTGTTACATGAACAGTAACACATACAAAGCATGAAGAGGACTGCGCTGGAACGGAGGAAAAATGAGTAAATCTGTATATTTTACATTGAATACAGTTTGTATCTTTATGATATATAATGTATTCAATGTACATAGGAGCAACTTTGGGTAAGTGAAAATGTGAGTGACAGGAAATTTTCACTTTAGTATATAACCTTCAGGATTATTCACTAAAGAGAGAACTCAAAGTGAATTTTAAAGTTAACGTTGAAATAGGCAAACTGAATAGGCCTTAAAGGGACACTATAGTCACCAGAACAACTTAATGCTGTAGTTGTAACTAAACCCTGCAGGTTGTTTTAATACAAACACTGCCAATCTGCAGGTCTATGACGATATGCTGATTGGCGCAGTGTGACGTTTTGCCTTGCATGCGCAATAGGCGCCTATTTTTTTTTTTTTTTTTTTTAAAAGGAAAGTATTATATTGGCTGAAATCATCAAGTTTGATGACCTCAGCCAAGGATGCAGAGTGTGGGTGGGGCCAATTGCCAAAAAACCCACGTGGAGCTGGAAAAGGTAAATAAACTCACCTTTTGTTTTGCTGACAGTGGGACTAAGGACCAAAATAGTGCTAGTAGAACTATAGTGTCAGGAATTCATGACACCATAGTGTTCCTTAAAATTTTAAACTAATCTTGAATAGTCATTTTAGTAAATAACCCTGCAGTATATCTCCAGTAGCAATTCCAGCACTTGTACTACCTTTTCGATTCTTTAAAACAGAATAAAGTGAATTGCATAAAGTATTTAGTAGCATCTACAGCCCATAATTCCTTACCACACCCTACAATCCCTATCTACACACTGACTATAGTATTTATTTCCTCTCCACACAGACTACAACCTTTTATAAAAACACACAACTTATAAAAACACATATTACAGCACAATAGCCCTCTCCACATACACTATACTACAAACAGCTCCACCCACATGCACTCAACCACACAAGCAGCCTCCCGAGACAAGCAGTTCAACAAGCAGCATTCCTACAAACACTCAATAACTTAACCAGCATCCCCACAGACATGCAGCACTACAAGCAGCATCCCTACAAACACACAATACTAAAAGCATCCTACACACACACACACAAACAGGCAACCTACCTCCACACATGCAACACCACAAACAGCATATATAACACATTCCTCCAGTCCTGTCCTCTGGTTCATCCACTCTGTGCATGGGCTGTCCTGGAGGGCCACTGAATTAAGAAGCCTACTTCAGGTATGAACGCCATTGGTAATGACTAAGTGAATTTAAAGTAAATTTCAAAGGTCAACGCAGCCAAACTGGAAGCATAGCAGACTTGGCTATCAGTTTGGCTATTTTGTCCCTAAATTTGAATTTCAGTTTGAATTCCTGACAATCTACAGTTAAGGGAATAACCCGATAAAAAGTGAATTTAGACAAAAATAGCAAAGCTGTAAAAAAATCTCCATTTAACTTTTTCCCCAAGTCATGCCTAGATATTGCAAATTCCTTACCAGTTGACCTCAGTTCACTGTTTAGTGAATGGACTCTTTAGTAAATTAACATACTCATGTACAGCAGCTATTTTGGTTTTAAAATTAATGGGGCCCTGGATACTGTTGTAGTTATTATTATTGAAGGAACACTATAGGTTTCTGGAACACAAAATTGTATTCCTGACTATAGTGTCCTTTAAAAACTAAAGGGGCCTGCAATCTGACAGATGCATGAAACTGGTTGGGGAGGGGGTGCAAATAAAGGACTTTGATCTGGGCATGTCATGACTTTGCCACACCTCTGGCCGAGTGGCAAGCTGGTAATAAAGTCCTGGGAGTGATCATGTTCAGCCAGGACTGTTCAGTTAGGTACAAGGCTGTGGCTACCAATACAAAGCGGGGATATGACTTTATGTTAAATTCCTGCCCCTTGCACACAGCACCTGACAAAGTGTGCCCTTTCTGAGAATTTCAACTCCCATGCCATTTGGCCACCAGAAACAAGGTAAAAGGAGGTTGGAGGTATTGACAGAAGTTGGAGACATCGGGGGATAAGTCTAAAAACACAACTGAACAAGAGTGAATATTGGACAAAGGGACATAAGTGGGTGTAAATCTGGGTTTGGACTGAGAGATTTAAGGGGAGTAAGGAGGCATAGACATAGGGGTACGAGGGATGTATGGGAAGACAAACATGGGTTGTAAATTCCAAATGTCCCTATTTAGGACGGATTTTCCATATTTTGGTCCAAAATCAAATTTGTCCCTTTTGTCTAACCTTATGTTCCTCTATTCTAGGAGCTCCATATTGTTGGTGTGTCCGAGTCTATAATAGAGCTCCACAGCAATAATACTCCCAATAATGTGCCTCTTAAACCCCTTAAGGACGCAGCTTAAGAAGTTGGACATACACTTAAGAAAAAAAGCAATTTTGGCATAATTTGTGGTTTGTGTTCAACTGCAGTTTGCAGCTCATTTATTGCACCAACACATAGTATATACTGTTTTTTAGAGGACAAAAAGGGCTTTAATTTGATGTGACATATGACATTTTTGTTCACAGTTTTAGCAATAATGTGTGCATAATATGTCCAGCCTAGGAAAAGCAATTCAAAATAAATTAATGTATGTGTATTGATTTATATAGTACATAATATGTGTAGAATTTCAGTTTATTTTGAAAGTTACAGGTCACAAAATACAAGGACTAAAATCAAATTTAAATGTGAAACAATTTTAGACGTTGGTACATTTGTCTTGTATGTTTAATAAACAGCACGGAAAATTAAATTGCCACACAAAAGTATATATTTATATAAAGTAGACATCACAGGCTATTTATCTAAGGGTATTTTGACCCTTTTTCCGCTAGCTTGTATCAAGTGTAGTGGTAATAAGCATTATTTCTGTCTTTTTGACACACTCAATGAGTTTGTACTGTATATTTTGCAAACCTTATGTGTGCTATGGCTGTATACTACTTCATATGCTGCTCAGCTATGCCATCTGATTACAGAAACACCTCCATATGTACCTTTGCCAGGTATATGTGGATGTTAAAGGGGCACATTTAATACACAGCCATTCCAGTATTTTTTAAACTTTGAATTTTTGCTCTGGGTCCATGTCACAATTTTGAGTATTTTAGCAGGTTACTTGTTCCAACTTCCCCACAAAAGGCATAGCATTTCTTAAAGAAGACACCCCATGGTATTTCAAAAGGCATATACACTTTTTTTTACTTTTTAAAATGTTTTGTACCAATTAAAAATGTTTTTGTAACTTTTAAAAACTTGTTTTACTACTTTAAAACTTTGTTCAAACGTTTTAAAACTTTTTTAACTTTCTAACAGTAAATCACCCAAATCTCTACTAACTTTTACCCTAACTAAATATATGATTTACAAATATTTAAGTAACTAAGTAAATAAATGTAACCACTGAGGGTTAAAAAAAAAATTTAAATCAGATCATGGTAAAGGGGTTATATTTTATTAGAAAGGGGTTAGGGGTGTGGAATTTTCTAACTAACATTTTATTTTGACAGAGAGAAGCAGATCAGCGATGATCATCTCCCTGCACTTCACTGAATGTACAGGGAGGCAGATCAGATTTCACCACAGCACATGTGATCACTCGGATGATGGTTTTTAAGGGCAAAGTGTGACATCACAGTATTTGAATTTATAAAAGACTATTCAAATGGGTAGCGTCTAACTTTATGCACGGAAGAAAACAGCTAAGAGGATTTCGGCCCGTGTGAACCAGCAGAGTGAGCTGTTCGCGGGACCAAATAATAAGTCTAAAGTATTCCCTGTTCAGGTCGCATGGCCAAATGGAGCTTTCGGGCTGTGTGTCCTCAGAAGGGAAGCAGTGTGGCCACACAAATCGTTCTGCTTTTTGTATTGTGTGTGATTATGAGTTGCCTGTTATGTTATGTGTGTGTACTATTAGTGGCATTAATGTATGTTAGACTGTCTCTAGTGTTAAAATTCATGAAAGTTGACAGTTTGTGGTATTGTGTGCAAAAGTTTGGCGTATGTGATTGGATGTGTTAATGCAAGGTTTGCAGAGATTCTGTTTGTGTGGTTGCATGTGTGGGATAGCTGCTTGCTATGTTACATTTGGGATGGCAGGCTACTTGTGGTGTTGTTTGTTTCTGGGGATGCTGCATGTGGGGTTGTTTGTGTATGTGGAGAGATGCTGGTTGTGTGGTTGCAATGTGTGTGTGTGGATGGGCCTGTGTACAGAGTAATAAGTGCGCGGGCATGTAAATAGGGGCTGTTTGTGGATTGGGTCTGTAGCATGTGTGTGTGCTAAAAGAGAGTGGCTGTAGTGTGTATGTGAAAGGAAGAGATTTTTTGTGTGTTTGTTGTTGAGTATAGCGGCTGTATAGGGATTATAGTGTGTGTGTGTGTTTTGAAGGGAAATGGAGCTGCGGCGTGTATGGGTGGGAATTGAGGCTGTTACGTGTGTAGGAGGAATTGAGGTTGTAGAGCATGTATGGGGGCATCAGGTCTGTAGGGTATGTGTGCAGGGAATATGGGTGCGTAGTATGAATTTTTGGGTGATTGAGACTGTGCTGTGGTGGTGAGAGGGCCTCTGATTGGAGGTATGGGCTGTTGTGGGGGAAGAGCTGTGGTAGTGGCAGGGACTATAGTGAGGAATAGGGGCTATAGTCAGAGGAAATGAGCTGTGGTGGAGGGATAGGGCCCCCTACACACACACAAACCCTACTATCTGCTGTTCTCTTTTTGCCAATTGGCTGTTATGATTATTTGGTATTTATATAGAGTTCACTTATTCTGCAGCACTTTACAATATTATGAATGGGAGGAAATTTAACACACACTCACAGTTACACACACACACACTCACTGACAGACACACACATACACAGACAGACACAGATCCACAGTCACTGACAGACACACACACAAATACGACATTCACAAAATGATACGGGAACAATAGGTAGATTAGGATCCTGCTCAAATGAGTTTACAGTCTAAAGGAGGTGGGGGTATAAAAACACAATAGGACAGCAAGGGGGACAGCAACCAAACAAGGTGGGAAAGTAGCAGAACTAGAGGTGAGAGTGGAAAATGGCTCTTTAGGAGAGAGCAAGAGACAGATATGTGACATAGAAGTTACTCCGGAAGGGTGTTGAGGGACTTCTTAAACAAGTGAAAACCAAGGGAGAGTATGAGGGGGGAGGCAGACTGTTCCAAAGGAAAGGATCACATCTGTAGTACAAGTATATGTTGTATGCTTAGCTAATCGTTATAATATTTCACTGACTTATTATCTGTGTCACCTGGCCTGTATTTGTTACTTGTTAACTCCATGGACCATTCACTTTCCATTCACCTATTTGAACCTTCAATTCCTCTCTCTTTTATAGCCTCAGCCACAAATAACACGCTCTTTCCTCCCACCTCTCCCTAGGTCTTCTTTTAATATATACTGTAGACTTCCGAAATTACATAAATGTGGCCCTCAACAACTAGATCCTCTCTGCAGACAGCACACTCACAATCTCCGGCATCGGTTACTCCCCATCAGCAACTCTTGCTGTCAGATTTCTACATTACCTGACATCACCTCTCTAGTCTTTGTAAAGCTGTTTATGTTCTTACTTTTCTTACTCTTTTCAGTTTTTCTCTTTTTCGAATAGCATACATTTTCTTCCATCCACCACCACCAAGTAACTCAATCTATATTGCCACTCAGTGGTGTATTTTGGTTTTGTGCTAACCTAGGCATGACGAAACTCAGACTCTAAATTTGCTCCACCCCTTCATGTCAAGGCCTCATCTCTTCCTGTTTAAGACCAACATGCTCTTTAACCGACATACACACACCCTCACTGATGCATACATGGACATACACTCACAGCCAGATACACAGTCATTGACACACACACTGTTTAACCAACACACACATTCACTGAGAGATACACACACACACATTCACAGACAGGCACACACTCAGGCAGAGACACAGATAAACACACATACACACTCACTGACAGACACATATTCACTGACAGACAGACATACACCGATAGATACAGATACACATTCACTGACGGACACACACACACACACACTGACAGACACATATACACTCTCACTGCCAAACACAAAAAAACTGCCCTTACCAGAGACTTTATCTCTGTTAAATCTAAAAGGTCATTGCTCTCTGTTAATTCTCCTTAATCTCTCTCCTGCCTTTGATACCCTTTTTTTTTCTTCTTCTAACAATCCCTAACCTTGGTCTCAATGACATTGTACTTTCCTTGTTTCAATTCTTGTCTTTTTGAACGCTCATTTAGTGTTTCCATCTCTGGTGCCTTATCCTCTCCACTTTGTCCTCTTTTATTCTTCATTTACATTGCCTCTCTTGGTAACCTCGTTAACGCTTTTGGATTTCAATATCATCTACTTGCTGACAATACTTAGATTTACCTCTCCTTCCCTATATTTTTCCATGCTGGAATGCATGGCAAATTACAGATTGTCCATCTCTAACTGGATCTCTTCAAGTTTTCTAAAACTTAATCTATCTAAAACTGACCTCCTCATCTTTCTCCCCTCAAAAAGTCCTCTCCATATATCTTCCTGCAAGTCAATGTGATACATATTACCCCAACTCCTCAATGTCACTGCCTTGGGGTTACTGTTGACTCATTTGTTGCCTTTTCTCATCAAATCCAGTCTTCCTTTACAATTCAGCATCTAATTCACACTGCTAGCACCAACTACAAAGCCATTAATAATTCCACTACTTGCTACATTTCATCTTTACTTAAATGCATTCCTTCTTGTAATCTGCTCTGTGAACAACCCTATCCTGAAATTTCCTTGTTCATGCTCTGCTAACTTTCATCTGCAGAATTTTTTAAGGCTTCTCCATGCCTATGGAATTCCCTAACCCTGTGCCATAGGACTCTCCCCTAGCCTCCAGTTCTTCTATCTTCCTGGGTGATGCTCCGCTTATTACAATTGCTCTCCTCAGTTCAGCACCTCCAAAGCCCAGTTCACTCTCTCTCCTTCCACACGCCACTTCTGCTGGCCCATTTCGATACAGGCATCTTATCCACCAATCTCCTCCCCTCTGACATGCTGTTTATTTATTTTGTGTGTCTTTATTCCTTCCTTGTAGATTGTACCCTTTACCTCTTGTCTGTTAATATTTTGTATGTCAATTATCTTTGTTCTATAATTGTAAAGTGTTGAAAAATATGTTGGCGCTATAAAAATACTAATATTAATTGGCTACAATTAACAGCTCACTGTTCTCAGCTAATGAGCTAAACACTGCGTAGCAGGGGTTAGATCAGGAGAGAATGGTGTTCTTACTGAGGAACATCCGTCTCTCAGGACCCAGCAAACCTCAAGTAGGAAATCAACCCATTCAAAAAGTGTTTAACTCCTTATGATTGTGGAAGCCATGTCTATTTCTTGTGTTGACCTTTTTCAATCAGCCTACACTTTTTTATGAAAGAAGGCAATAGACCTTGTGTTAATCTCAGACATTATGGGCATATGGCATCATCAAAGCTGAAGGAACCTCCTGTTTCCAGTACAGTAGAAAGCAGGAAACTCTGTAAAAAAAAAACACAAACTCTGGCTTGTAACTTCACATGTTCTCTGTAACCTTGTCTTTTTATCAGTTAATGTCATTGATGGTTTGAGAATTGTGAGGTTAATGCAGCTAAATTTAATACAATTTACTTAGAGTACAAAAAATTAACAATTTGCATTATTTTTGTTTTTAAATGAGTTATGGAATACATCAGATGGCACTGCCACCATACATCTCATACCTTAAATAACAATAAAAATCTACTTATTAAATGACTAATCCTGTTTTCACCTTCTGTTGATTAGATTGAACCCAAGATAACTGATGAAAACGTTACTGAAATACTAAAGCTGGATGGCCCCAAAATAACGGTTCACGTCTCTCTTCCTCACATCAACATTGCAAAGACGTACAACTTTATTCCTTTGCTAGAGAATCTGGGAATTGTTGACCTCTTTACTAATCATGCTGATTTATCAGGGATTTCTACCAAAGATGCTCTAAAAGTGTCAGCAATCGTCCACATGGCCTATGTAGAGGTCAATGAAGAGGGTACGGTAGCAGCAGCTGCCACCGGTGTTGGTGTATCTCTAACAAGTATTCCTGTTATACCGCAATTTAATGTAAACCACCCATTCATGTTTTTAATAAGGCATATTCCATCCAACCTTATCTTCTTTAAAGGAAGATACATTTCTCCATAAATATAAGATGTTTGGTGACTCGAGTTATGGTATTAGTAAAATATATGCTTACTGATGCTTCAATATGCTTTGGTATATAAATTTACAATTTGGTCTCTTGAAATATATTCAATGCATAAATAAAATGTTTTTCTCCTAGAATATTTTATATTTTTTTCTGTCAGTCACTTATTAAACCTCAGCATTATGGTACTGCTAATTGATGACATTTTCAGAATAATTGAGTGCTGAGTGTTGATAATCACCCAAGTTGACAATCCCATTTGTTTCTGAGGTAAAAAAAAAAAATAAAAAAAAATTTGAATCAATTTCCAATTGTGAAGTAAATGGGGAAACAAATTCTTCAGTGATTCCAAAATGTCTATAAAAAGGTAAACATAGAAACGTACAAGTTCGGGCATTGAGCCCTCTGTATAC
This sequence comes from Pelobates fuscus, assembly GCF_036172605.1. Lineage (NCBI taxonomy): Eukaryota > Metazoa > Chordata > Amphibia > Anura > Pelobatidae > Pelobates > Pelobates fuscus. The sequence continues at coordinate 175,545,869 of NC_086320.1, read as the reverse complement.
TGCTATTTTTTTTCTTATTCTATCCTACCCTACCTCTTCAGGTTTGTTTTTGTTTTCTTTTTCATTTCGAGTGCTCTACCTACCGGAGAACACCTATCATTATGTATACATCATGTAACAAATTATAAATAGATACTAATGTTAAAAAGATAAATCTCTATCTTTTTTATTCTTTATCGAAGTTCCATGGTTTATATGGTTATTATATTTACATATAAACTTCACATCTTTCAAATATATATATATATATATATATATATATATATAAATAAAAGATTTTAATAAAATAATCTCCAATTTTTGCAATAGACTTCTTTTTACTTTTATTACACTCATTTTTGTTAATAGCATAAGAAGTAAATAAACCAAACATATTTGGAGCCCGTATCGTTAGACAACTTAACCCGGCTCCCATAATTAGAAAGATAAGAATCAACACCTTTGCACCAATTAGGCAATTTCGAATGCATATAAAAGAAGCCCCATTCATGCGGTGTTCAGTGTCTCCCTGAGGAAGTGAGCGCAGAGCTCACGAAACATGTAGAAGTGAGAAGTCAGCGAATACCAATACCATCACTTCCTAGGACGATCTGAGTGCCCGGATCACGATCCTCTGGCTTCAATTTAGGCATGCAAACCGGAGAGACGTTTGAAGCAGGGAGACAAGCCCACTACACAGGATTCATTTTCAGCACAAGTACAGTAAGCAGCCACACTACACAGGAGGATTCCTGAGAGACTGTTTCAGCTTACTTTGTAGCATCTATAAGGGATCCCTTAGATAGAATATACTAAAAAAAAAAATGAAAAAGTGTTGGATTACATATCTGAATTTGTAACCACTTTAAGACTTTAGATATTTGCTTAATGTGAGCTAGACACTCAAACTCTTTGTCTTGTTTTTTCCCCCTCTTTTTTTATTTAAATGGACACTATAGTCACCTAAATTACTTTAGCTAAATAAAGCAGTTTTAGTGTATAGATCATTCCCCTGCAATTTCACTGTTCAATTCACTGTCATTTAGGAGTTAAATCACTTTGTTTCTGTTTATGCAGCCCTAGCCACACCTCCCCTGACCATGATTGACAGAGCCTGCATGAAAGAAAAAAAAAACTGGTTTCACTATCAAACAGATGTAATTTACCTTAAATAATTGCATCTCAATCCCTAAATTGAACTTTAATCACATACAGGAGGCTCTTGCAGTGTCTAGCAAGCTATTAACATAGCAGGGGATAAGAAAATCTTAATTTTTTTTAAATTCTTTATTTTTGGTGCAATTGATTGTACAAACAGGCCCGTGGTGCCACGACAGCAGACACAGGTAGGTTAATGCGGACATGGTCATGAGAGTATACAGTTGCAATTTAAAAAAAACAAACAAAAAAAAAAACGGTTGTAAACGTTAGTGGGATCGTTGCAAATAAAATAATTGTATTGGCATTCGTAAAATATATTTAGAAAAGAGTGTCTAATATATAGATTGTACATTTTGCCAATAAATTTTTAACATGCTTGTGAACATATGCTGAACTAAAGGTTATAACAATAACAATTCGTGCCTAGTCACCTGGGAGGTTGCTCGTGAGCATGTGTATCAAATATATAAAACTGGTGATATAGGCTGCTTAGTAATAATAAACAGGCCAGGCTGCGCGTTTAGTGTAGAATGCAGTGTACTAGATCCAGCATGTTGTCAGACATGGCAAGAGCGCTGTTAGTGCACCTCTGTGTCAGTGTGGAAGATATACTGCTGTGTTGTTATGCAAAGCATGGAGATTTGCGGCAGAGACATTAGAGCACACATTACCTTTTATGCAGGAGATGCCAAATCATAAAATAATCTAAGATAACAATATAAATGATAAGCATCAACATGAGCCTAACAGGTAGGAAAAGTCAGAGACACAGAGGGAAAGCATTGCATTAGTGGTAAAGCACTGCTGTGGTGAAGCAAAGCAATGCTGTAGGTTTACAGGCAATATATTTTAGACATGCAAATTACTGACTGGGATGAGCAAGTAGGTAAGTCAGTTCGTAGGTAGCCGTTAGTATCCCTGCTCCTAATAAATCATGCTAGGCTGTATAAGAATAAAACAGTGCTAGTCGGGCTTAGATTTAGATAGGGTTAGCTAGCAACACATTGCGGTTTAGGTAAATACATGCAGGCAATAACGTTAGGTTTAGCAAGGGGTGACACATAATAATAGATCTATCCAGGTCAAGAGATCTCCACAACTTGACGCAGTTCTTCAAACAAGGGTCCAAGTTCTTTTTTCAAGCTTAGAATTAGCCGTGTGTGGCATTGTAATGGGTGATTTATCCGATACCCCTCGCTGGTACAGCTCGGGCTTTGTCATCCTCGTTCTCTTATTTGACCCCGGAGTTTGCTGTTTCTGTGGTGAGGGACAGCCATTTTGGTGTGCAGCCGTACGGTCTTCTGTGGTGCCGGAAAGTTCAGCAGCATGGCTGAGGAAGGAGTAGAACCCACGTGGGGTAGTCGGAGAAAGCCCGGAGTGCTTTGCTGGAGTCTCTTTGGTGCTACCGATTCTCGTCGAGTGGGTTGAGTGGGTTGAGTGGGTTGAGTGAAGGGCCCGGAGGGTCCCCTTTGCTTGCCAGGGTTGTGGGTTGGAGTGTTCAGGGCGGAGGATCCGGCGGTGTCCCATTTGTGGCGAGGTTAGTCGTTTGGGTTTGCGGGCCCGCCAGGAACCCCGTCTATGTTGGCGCCAGTTTCTGGCTCTGGCTATGGGAGGGAGTGTGCGTTTGCGGTGGGGGTTTGTCGGCCGAGCCGTGGGTGAGCCTGTGGCCCTTCTGAGTGCCTCTGCTTGTTGCTCCTTGGCCGCCAATTTCTCTCAGAACGCGGACAGTATAGCCTCCAGCCTGGTTGAGAGGTCGGGTTTTTCCTCGTTTTGAGTGCATGTGGCGATGGCCATTTTACGAGGCCGTGCCTCGCCTCTCTGCCCGCTTGTTTCTCTCGTAGGGTTCAGTGCCCGGGTGTAGCTTCTTGGAGTTGAACCGGGATAACCCCCTCCGGTCCGGGGGTGTGGGAGAGGGTGCCCGCGGGTCTGGTTCTCTGATTCGTTGGCTAAGAGAGCGTCCGTCTCTCCCCTCCTTCGTCGCTTGCAGGCCCCAGCTAGCCATCTTGGGTTCCCGGTCACCGATACTCTCGGGAAAAGTGTCAAATGTGTCACCAGGTTTCCCCCGTGTGCAGGCAGCGACTCCCGATTTAATATTTAGCACGATTTTTGCGGGATATTGTAGATTATCGGTAGTTCCCACAGGAGCTCAGTTTTCAGGCGTCCGCTCTGCTTGCTGGCTTAGCCCCGCCCCCAAGAAGAAAGAAAGTCTTAATTAAACAGAACTTGCAATAAAGAAAGCCGAAATAGGGCTCGCTTTACAGGAAGTGTTTATTGGAAGGCTGTGCAAGTCACATGCAGGGAGGTGTGACTAGGGTTCATAAACAAAGGGATTTAACTCCTAAATGGCAGAGGATTGAGCAGTGAGGCTGCAGGGACATGTTCTATACACCAAAACTGCTTCATTAAGCTAAAGTTGTTCAGGTGATTATAGTGTCCCTTTAAGATTTTAGAAGCATTAGATATGTATTTTTTTCTTAAAGAATTTTAACTTGCTTGTTTTTTGTTTTATTTTATTCCGAATAAAGGAATTATTTTACTAAAAAGCTATGTCCCTCTGCACCCTTTTCTGTTTCTGGGTAGAAACATAGAATGTGACGGCAGAGAAGAACCATTCGGCCCATCTAGTCTGCCCAGTTTTCTAAATTGTCCCTGGCCTTATCTTATAGCTAGAATAGCCTTATGCCTATCCCACGCATGCTTAAACTCCTTTACTGTGCTAACCTCTACCACTTCAACTGGAAGGCTATTCCATGCATCCACTACCCTCTCAGTAAAGTAATACTTGCTGATATTATTTCTAAACCTTTGTCCCCTCTTATTTAAGACTATATCCTCTTGTTGTGGTAGTTTTTCTTCTTTTAAATATAGTCTCATCCTTTACTGTAAACATAAAAAAGATTGAGGAGCAGTATTTTTCCAAGTGGCTGTTAGATGATATGTCCCCCAAACAAATATATACACTGGTGAAGGCAATAGTAGAAAATACTTAAAGCGGCACTGTCATGCCGAATCACGTTTTTTTTTAACCCCCCTCCCGCCTCCACTACATCCAATTGACCCCCTAGTAACCCCCAAATGCCCCTACGCCCCCCACCTTACCTATTTTTTATTCTTTATCTTCTGCCCCGATCTATTTTCAGGGCGCCGCCATCTTTGTGTGGGTAGGTGAAGTCCCTGTGGGACACGTCATCTGCCCACACTAGACAGACTGTGAGATTCCCGCACATGCCCAGTGAAACACCTGGACATGCGAACGGGAATTTCACCTATTCATTCATCATCAGACAGACGAATGAATGAATAGAAAAAAAATCAGACGAACAAACTAACACTGAGTATCAGTGTTCGTTTGTTCGTTCAGTTTATTACAAGGAGGGAGCTACTGGTGTGCAGCTCCCTCCTTGTAATATGTAACTATAGAAGCGTCAGGGAGCAGAGCTCCCCACCACTTCATAAGCCCCCCAGGTCCCCCCCTCACTCTATGGGGGTCAATATGACCCCCATAATAGCACAAGGGAGATTAAAATCTCCCCAATGCCCCTACTCGCTATAGCGCGTGTAGGGGCATGTCCACTAAGTTCTTTGGAATTTTCCCACGCTGTGTAAAATGACACAGAGCACTCTGATTGGCTTAAACCAACCAATCAGAGTGTGCTATGCCTAATTGCAGGGCGGGGCAAGGCTTTATAAGCCTTGACCCGCCCTGCGTGCCCTCCATGGGTGAACATGGATTAATTTTTTTTTTGCGCTCTTTTTTTTTAAAGTGCGATGGGTATGATGGATTTTTATTTGGCCTTTTTGGGGGCTGAAGAAAGAACAATTTAGAAAAAAGAAGACGTTAAATGGTAAGTTAAAATTTCTTTTTTTTACAGGTTAGTTATTTTATTCCCCCCTCACTATTTTTAGGGTGAGGGGGGTAGGTAGGGGATAGAATGTTTTGGGTGGGGGGGGTGACTAGGGGCTTGGGACCCCTAGTCACCTTGATGGGGGGGGTTCATTTAGGGCCCCCACCCACCGCTCAGGGGTGGGGGCCAGGGGGGAGGACAGTAGGTCCCCCCCCTTATTGTTTTATTAGGGCCCCCACCCACCGCGCAGGGGTGGGGGCCAGGGGGAGGACAATTGGTCCCCCCCCTTATTGTTTTATTAGGGCCCCCACCCACTGCGCAGGGGTGGGGGCCAGGGGGGGGAGGACAATAGGCCCCCCCCTTATTGTTTTATTAGGGCCCCCACCCACCGCGCAGGGGTGGGGGCCAGGGGGGGAGGACAATAGGTCCCCCCCCTTATTGTTTTATTAGGGCCACCACCCACCGCGCAGGGGTGGGGGCCAGGGGGGGGGACAGTAGGTCCCCCCCCTTTATTGTTTTATTAGGGCCCCCACCCACCGCACAGGGGTGGGGGCCAGGGGGGAGGACAGTGGGTCCCCCCATCTTTAACCCCCGCGCAAGGGGGGGGGGTTTATTAGGTTTTTGTTTTTTTTACAGTGAGCAGCCACAGGCTGCTCACTGCTTACTAGACATGCCCCTACTCGCGGTATAGCGAGTAGGGGCATATTGATTACTAATACTAAGTAATCTTTACTTAGTATTAGTAAATTTGGCTGAAAGACCAATTTAGGTCTTTCAGCCTTTTAGTAGATAGCTCCCTGATACCGTGGGAATTAGGGAGTTATCTACTAAGCGGCTGCAAGATGCAGCCGCGGCAATGAATAGGATCGGAGTTTCATTCATTAGAATGAAATTCCGATACGAACAAAGTACCGAATTGCATCCTAACACGAATGGAGAAACAGTGCTCATTCTGTTAGGATGCAATTCGGCAGTTTTGCCGGCGTTCTGTCTAAGTGACAGGACGTTCTGCAATACTGACAGGAAGCATTGTGGGAACAGGGAGGAAAGCTAGGGATGATGGGAAAATTGCTCTGACCAGCGGAAATGAAGCACACTTTGCTCCTCCGCTGGTCTGAGCTGGTCAAGCGGAGAAATCCTCCATAAGACAAAGAGTCCCTACTTTGTCTTATGATTTTAAAGAAAACTAAAGAAGACAGGAAGAAAAGAAGAACAGATCCTGAGAGAGGGGGAGAAGAGGAAGAGATTGAGGAAAGGTAAGTTCGGCATGACAGTGCCGCTTTAATATTTAAGGAGAAGTCTTCATGCACCAGTTCCTCAGTTTACATGAGAGAAAAAAAAATTACGAAGAATATATGATAGTGCAGATTGTTAGACTTAATCTGGAGCAAAAAATGAGTAAAGGTGTTCCCATAAAATATACCCTTGTATAAGGGCTCAGGAAGTACACCTACACATTAAAGCGGCACTGTCATGCCGAACTTACCTTTCCTCAATCTCTTCCTCTTCTCACCCTCTCTCGGGATCTGTTATTCATTTCTTCCATTCTTCTTTAGTTTTCTTTAAAACCATAAGACAAAGTAGGGACTCTTTGTCTTATGGGATTCCTCCGCTTGACCAGCTCTGACCAGCGGAGGAGCAAAGTGTGCTTCATTTCCGCTGGTCAGAGCAATTTTCCCATGATCCCTAGCTTTCCTCCCTGTTCCCACAATGCTTCCTGTCAGTATTGCCGAAAGTCCTGTCACTTAGACAGAACGCCGGCAAAACTGCCGAATTGCATCCTAACAGAATGAGCACTGTTTCTCCATTGGTGTTAGGATGCAATTCGGTACTTTGTTCGGTTCGGAATTTCATTCAAATGAATGAAACTCCGATCCTATTCATTGCTGTGGCTGCATCTTGCAGCCGCTTAGTAGATAACTCCCTAATTCCCACGGTATCAGGGAGCTATCTACTAAAAGGCTGAAAGACCTAAACTGGTCTTTCAGCCAAATTTACTAACACCAAGTAAAAATGACTTGGTATTAGTAAATAATATGCCCCTACTCGCTATACCGCGAGTAGGGGCATGTCTAGTAAGCAGTGAGCAGCCTGTGGCTGCTCACTGTAGAAAAAAATAAATAAAATATTGCCCCCCACCCCTAAATGACGGGTGGGGGCCGTTAAGTAAAATAAGGGAGGGAGACCTATTGTCCCCCCCCCCCGGCCCCCACCCCTGAGCGGTGGGTGGGGGCCATAAAGATAATGAGGGGGGGGGGACCTACTGTCCTCCCCCCCCGGCCCCCACCCCTGGGCGGCGGGTGGGGGCCATAATGTTAATAAAGGGGGGGGACGACCTACTGTCCTCCCCCCCGGCCCCCACCCCTGGGCGGCGGGTGGGGGCCATAATAGTAGTAGGGGGGGGGGACCTACTGTCCTCCCCCCCGGCCCCCACCCCTGGCCGGCGGGTGGGGGCCATAATGGTAATAAGAGGGGGGGGAACCTACTGTCCTCCCCCCCCCGGCCCCCACCCCTGGGCGGCGGGTGGGGGCCATAATAGTAGTAGGGGGGGGGGACCTACTGTCCTCCCCCCCGGCCCCCACCCCTGGCCGGCGGGTGGGGGCCATAATAGTAATAGGGGGGGGGGACCTACTGTCCTCCCCCCCCCCAGGCCCCCACCCCTGGGCGGCGGGTGGGGGCCATAATAGTAGTAGGGGGGGGGGACCTACTGTCCTCCCCCCCCCAGGCCCCCACCCCTGGGCGGCGGGTGGGGGCCATAATAGTAGTAGGGGGGGGGGGACCTACTGTCCTCCCCCCCGGCCCCCACCCCTGGCCGGCGGGTGGGGGCCATAATAGTAATAGGGGGGGGGACCTACTGTCCTCCCCCCCCCGGCCCCCACCCCTGGGCGGCGGGTGGGGGCCATCATAGTAATAAGGGGGGGGGGACCTACTGCCCCCCCCCGGCCCCCACCCCTGGGCGGCGGGTGGGGGCACTAAGTAAATCCCCCCCCCCCCATCAAGGTGACTAGGGGTGCCCAAGCCCCTAGTCACCCACCCCCCACCCAAATAAAAAATGCCCCTACCTACCCCCCTCACCCTAAAAAATAGTGAGGGGGGAATAAAATTGCTAACCTGTAAAGTAAAATTAAACTTACCATTCGACGTCTTCTTTTTTCTAAAATCTTCATTTTTCAGCCCCAAAAAAGGCCAAATAAAAAACCATCATAGCCGTCGAACTAAAAATAAAATAAAAAACCCGAGCGCAAAAAAAAAAACCCGACGAAAAATAAAAAACCCGAGCGCACAAAAAAAAATCCATCTTCACCCATGGAGGGCTCCGCGCAGACTGAGCTCCGCAGGGCGGGGCAAGGCTTATAAAGCCTTGCCCCGCCCTGCAATTAGCCTAAGAACACTCTGATTGGTGGGTTTAAGCCAATCAGAGTGCTCTTTGTCATTTTACAAGCGTGGGAAAGTTCTTTGGAATTTTCCCACGCTTGTAAAATGACACAGAGCACTGTGATTGGATGGCTTGAAATCCATCCAATCACAGTGCTCTGTGTCATTTTACAAGCGTGGGAAAATTCTTTGGAACTTTCCCACGCTTGTAAAATGACACAGAGCACTGTGATTGGATGGCTTGAAATCCATCCAATCACAGTGCTCTGTGTCATTTTACAAGCGTGGGAAAGTTCCAAAGAATTTTCCCACGCTTGTAAAATGACACAGAGCACTGTGATTGGATGGCTTGAAATCCATCCAATCACAGTGCTCTGTGTCATTTTACAAGCGTGGGAAAGTTCCAAAGAATTTTCCCACGCTTGTAAAATGACACAGAGCACTGTGATTGGATGGATTTCAAGCCATCCAATCACAGTGCTCTGTGTCATTTTACAAGCGTGGGAAAATTCCAAAGAACTTTCCCACGCTTGTAAAATGACAAAGAGCACTCTGATTGGCTTAAACCCACCAATCAGAGTGTTCTTAGGCTAATTGCAGGGCGGGGCAAGGCTTTATAAGCCTTGCCCAGCCCTGCGGAGCTCAGTCTGCGCGGAGCCCTCCATGGGTGAAGATGGATTATTTTTTTTGTGCGCTCGGGTTTTTTCTTTTTCGTCGGGTTTTTTTTTTTGCGCTCGGGTTTTTTATTTTATTTTTAGTTCGACGGCTATGATGGTTTTTTATTTGGCCTTTTTTGGGGCTGAAAAATGAAGATTTTAGAAAAAAGAAGACGTCGAATGGTAAGTTTAATTTTACTTTACAGGTTAGCAATTTTATTCCCCCCTCACTATTTTTTAGGGTGAGGGGGGTAGGTAGGGGCATTTTTTATTTGGGTGGGGGGTGGGTGACTAGGGGCTTGGGCACCCCTAGTCACCTTGATGGGGGGGGGGGGGGGAATTTACTTAGTGCCCCCACCCGCCGCCCAGGGGTGGGGGCGGGGGGAGGACAGTAGGTCCCCCCCCATTATCGTTATGGCCCCCACCCGCCGCCCAGGGGTGGGGGCCGGGGGGGGGGGGAGGACAGTAGATCCCCCCCCCTTATTACTATTATGGCCCCCACCCGCCGCCCAGGGGTGGGGGCCGGGGGGGAGGACAGTAGGTCCCGTCCCCCCCCCTTATTACTATTATGGCCCCCACCCGCCGCCCAGGGGTGGGGGCCGGGGGGGGGGACAGTAGGTCCCCCCCCCCATTACTATTATGGCCCCCACCCGCCGCCCAGGGGTGGGGGCCGGGGGGTGGAGGACAGTAGGTCCCCCCCCCCCTTATTACTATTATGGCCCCCACCCGCCGCCCAGGGGTGGGGGCTGGGGGGTGGAGGACAGTAGGTCCCCCCCCCCCCCTATTACTATTATGGCCCCCACCCGCCGCCCAGGGGTGGGGGCCGGGGGGGGGGGACAGTAGGTCCCCCCCCCTTATTACTATTATGGCCCCCACCCGCCGCCCAGGGGTGGGGGCCGGGGGGTGGAGGACAGTAGGTCCCCCCCCCCCTTATTACTATTATGGCCCCCACCCGCCGCCCAGGGGTGGGGGCCTGAGGGGAGGACAGTAGGTCCCCCCCCCCTTATTACTATTATGGCCCCCACCCGCCGCCCAGGGGTGGGGGCCTGAGGGGAGGACAGTAGGTCCCCCCTCATTCCCATTATGGCCCCCACCCGCCGTCCAGGGGTGGGGGCCGGCGGGGGAGGACAGTAGGTCCCCCGTCCCCCCCTTATTACCCTTTTTTTTTTTTTTTTTTTTACAGTGAGCAGCCACAGGCTGCTCACTGTTTAGTGGACATGCCCCTACTCGCGATATAGCGAGTAGGGGCATTGGGGAGATTTGAATCTCCCTTGTGCTATTATGGGGGTCATATTGACCCCCATAGAGTGAGGGGAGGACCTGGGGGGCTAATGAAGTGGTGGGGAGCACTGCTCCCCACCGCTTCTGTCTTCACATATTGCAAGGAGGGAGCTGCACGCCGGTAGCTCCCTCCTTGTAATAAACCGAACAAACAAACGAACACTGATACACAGTGTTAGTTTGTTCGTCTGATTTTTTTCTATTCATTCATTCGTCTGTCTGATGAATGAATGAATAGGTGAAATTCCCGTTCGCATGTCCAGATGTTTCACTGGGCATGTGCGGGAATCTCACAGTCTGTGTAGTGTGGGTAGATGACGTGTCCCACAGGGACTTCACCTACCCACACAAAGATGGCGGCGCCCTGAATATAGATCGGGGCAGAAAATAAAGAATAAAAAATAGGTAATGTGGGGGGCATAGGGGCATTTGGGGATGACTAGGGGGTCGATTGGATGTAGTTGAGGCGGGAGGGGGGTTAAAAAAAAAACGGAATTCGGCATGACAGTGCCGCTTTAAGCTTAAAAAGTGTAAAGACAGTTTATTGTATTAACATTTAAAAGCATTAAATTCCTGACACAGTGCTATAAACAAACTGATTCTTACAAGAGTTTGTAGTGAGTTTGGCACGGCATACGCTGCTACTCACTGCCTGTTTTTCACAAAATGAAGCCGGAGATACAGGTCGCAGTCACAGGAGTGTAGGCCTAATTGCTCCTTCCCACGGCTGAATATCAGCTTGCTCGTTCTTGCTGCAGCTGTCTCCGTCCACTTTGGTGACGTCGTCTACTAGTTTCACCGAATGCCCGGCTTCCTCAGGACGTTTGAAGCTGTGGTAGCCATCTTGTGGGAGGGCTTTTATACCCACAGTCCGTTATTAGTCTCTCATAACAGGTGCCATACTAATTATATTAAGATAGTATTCATAGGTTTTTCCACAGTAAAAAATCAGCTTAAAAACACACAAGTTAAAACAGAACAATTAATAAAAATAAACAATTAATAAAGACCTAATTTCTATCATTATGTGCATACAGTTTTCAAAATTCCACCCAAGTTTTCATCCTTAAAGAGAGATGGCTAAAATTTTTATATACACAAAAAAGAGAGAATACATAGAATGAATTTTATTATCATGACATGGCACTTACATAGTGGTTTAACCCCTTAAGGACGAGTGACGGACGAGGTCCGTCACTCAGGGGATTGCGTTAACGCCGAGTGACGGACCTCGTCCGTCACGCGGTAAAATTAACCCCAGATCGCCGCAATCGCGGCGATCGCGGGGTTAACGGTGCTCCGGTCTGCCTCTGTATTAGAGGCAGACCGGGAGCACCGGATCGGGCTTTCCCAGTACATGTGCCCGCCCTGACAGCATATCAGAGCGGGCACATGTGCTCAGTATACTCACCTCCGCCTCCCTGCACTTCCGGGTTCAGTGTGAAGTGCAGGGAGACGGATCAGTGCTGATCCTGCCCCCTGGTGGAAAAAAAAAATAAAGTAAAATTAAAATCCCACCCCCCTTTACCCATTTTAATAAAAAAATAACCCCTTCCCTGCCAATTGATCACTGACTACAGTGATCAATTGGCAGGGATTACATTTTACTATGATCTGATTTTTTTTTTTTAACCCCTGAGGGTTAATTCTTTTTTTTAACCCTCAGGGGTTAAATTTATTTTATTACACTTTTCTTCATGTCTACCCCACTTTCTCTCCTCTAGCACTCCCTCCCTCATACTTGGGGACTTAAACATCCTAATCAACAAAAAACAAATAATATTTCCTGTTAGAGAAATATATATGGGTGTATTGGCGCTATTAGTAATAATATAAAAGGTAAACAGCAACAACCCCCAAGTGCCAAACAAATCACCAAAAGGCACTATACAAATACAATAAGTGATAAAAGACAAAACAGGTGGGGGGTGCTATGCATATGAAACCACAGTAATATACTTATATCTGTACATAGGTAATTCTGTCAGAGATCTACCGGATCAATCTAGGAAGATAAACATAATGTACATAGCATAATACTGTTTGGCAAAGTGGTAAATAGATATGGTCTGGTATTGGGTCACTCACGATCTCCAAAGCCTATTATAGCAGGCTTAGACTGTAACAGCGCCCTATCTCACTACTGCCATTTGCCTCCAAGATCCTTGAGAGAGTTGTGTACACCAGACTGACTGACTTTCTCGAAACCAACTCTCTGCTTGACCCCCTTCAATCTGGATTCCGCGCTGGTCATTCTGTCGAATCGGCTGTGACCAAAGTATCCAACGACTTAATTGCTGCTAAATCTCGCGGCCATTACTCTATCCTAATTCTCCTTTATCTCTCCGCTGCCTTTGATACTGTTGATCATCAACAGCTTCTTCGCATTCTTCGTAATTTTGGTCTACGGGATACTGCTCTCTCCTGGTGCTCCTCCTACCTCTCTCAGCGCTCTTTCAGTGTTTCTTTATCTGACTCTGCCTCCTCCCCCCCCCCCCAACCACTCTCTGTCGTCATCCCCCAAGGTTCTGTCCTTGGTCCCCTACTGTTCTCTATCTACACTGCCTCCCTTGGTAAACTCATCAGCTCTTTTGGCTTCCATTATCATTTCTATGCTGATGACACGCAAATTTACCTGTCTTCTCCTGATCTCTCTCCGCCCATCTTGACTCTTCGATTTCCAAATGGATGGCTGCTCACTTCCTTAAACTCAACCTGTCCAAAACAGAACTTCTGGTCTTTCCTCCCTCAAGTGTTACTACTCCTGTGTCTGTCTCCCTCCAAGTCAACAGCGCTACCATCACTTCTACCTCGCAAGCTCGCTGCCTGGGTGTTCTTTTTGACTCCAACCTCTCCTTCAACCCTCACGTCCAATCAATCGCCAAATTCTGTTGCTTCCATCTCAAAAACATAGCGCGCATCCGCTCCTATCTAACCCCAGATGTGGCTAAGGTGCTGGTCCATGCTCTTGTTCTCTCTCGCCTGGACTACTGCAATACTCTTCTCAGTGGTCTTACGTGCTCCCAGATTGCACCGTTGCAATCTATAATGAATGTGGCGGCAAGGCTCATTTTCCTGTCCGCTCGCACCGCCCACGCCTCCCCACTCTGTCAGTCCCTGCATTGGCTCCCAGTTAGAGATAGGGCTCAATTTAAAATTCTGGTGCTTGCTTACAAGTCCCTACATAATGCTGCTCCAACCTACCTATCCTCCTAGTACACAAGTCTGTCCCGTCTAACGCTCGCCTCCAAGACTTTTCCAGGGCTGCACCTCTTCTGTGGAACTTCCTTCCCTCCTCTGTAAAAATTCTACCCAGTCTCCACTCATTCAAAAAAAATCATTGAAAACTCACTTCAAGAAAGCATATCAATTAAACTGTTAGCAGGTTTTTATCCTCCACCCTCCATGACTCCTCTCCTGCAACTGTCAAATATTACCTACTAAGCCCTCAGCGTATATTTTTCTAACAACTTACTTCATACCCCTACTTTTACCCTTTGTGTCACTATACCCCACTCCCTCTAGCATGTAAGCTCATTGAGCAGGGCCCTCCACCTCTCTGTTCCTATACGTCGATTTGTCTGGTTACAATTAAATGTCTGTTAGTCCACCCTTTGTACAGCGCTACGGAATCTGATGGTGCTATATAAATAATATAATAATAATAATGGGGTATTGTTTTACTCAGAAGAGTTAGCTGAGCACAATTTTGAAAGCTTGCTCACGAGTGGCACATATCAGATTTACAAAATGCCCAACAAAAATACACTATGCATGTACAAATTATTTTTTATTTTTATGCGAAGAAAATTTAGCACAAACTTTAACATAAACTGGTGAATAAATGGTGGCACACAGTATACCATATGGGATACCATGGAGTGACTTTTTTCATGTATCGAAGGCCTTTTGGGGGTATCTTGAATAGTCAAACGGCAACAATATCCAAAATACATATGGTCCCTAGTGATGTCGTGAACATAAAATTTTCTGTTCGCGAATGGCGAATGCGAACTTCCGCAAATGTTCGCGAACCGGGCGAACCGCCATAGACTTCAATAGGCAGGCGAATTTTAAAACCCACAGGGACTCTTTCTGGCCACAATAGTGATGGAAAAGTTGTTTCAAGGGGACTAACACCTGGACTGTGGCATGCCGGAGGGGGATCCATGGCAAAACTCCCATGAAAAATTACATAGTTGATGCAGAGTCTGGTTTTAATCCATAAAGGGCATAAATCACCTAACATTCCTAAATTGTTTGGAATAACGTGCTTTAAAACATCAGGTATGATGTTGTATCGATCAGGTAGTGTAAGGGTTACGCCCGCTTCACAGTGACAGACCAAACTCCTCGTTTAACACACCGCAAACAACCGCAAACAGTCCATTTGCACAACCGCAAACTCCCCATTTGCACAAGGTTGGATACCAAGCTAGCCATGTCCCGTTCCTTGTCCTCACTGATGTCATTGAATGTCTCTCTTCCTCCACCCAGCCACATACAACACCAAGGGTCCCCGAAAGGTGACAACCGGTTTGGTCTTCCACCTCCTCAAAGCCACCTTCCTCCTCTGACTCCTCTTCTTCAGACTCCTCTCTCTGCGTTATTATAAGGTGTGTTGAGTAGTACTATTCCTATCAGTTTAATCCCTGTTACGTCCCCTATCAGGGGACGTATATATAAGGCATCGATTTTAGGAAGCGGGAGATGGAAAACGATGCTTGGTCGGTTCTCCTACTTCAAATTTGGGGCACTGCGCATGCAATCTAATGTGCCACCAGATAGGAATAGTACTACTTAACACACCACTCCTATCAGTTTAATCCCAATGTCACGACTACTAGTGTGGACCAGCACGCAGAAACTATGTAAACATATACATAGGCAAGAAAAGGAAAATAAAAGTACAAAGCGTAAACCGGACCTTAGAATGGCCGGACTAATACGCTAGAGACAGAGAATGGTCAAAGGGAAAGCCGAGGTTAAGGAAGCCAAAAAAATACACAATACCATTTACACAAGCCAAGTCAGGGAAACCAGAATTCAGAATAACCAAAGAAAATCAAGATCAGGATACCAGGAAATCAGATTCACAATGATAAAGCACTCTCAGGAAACCAGGAACAGGAAACCATGACAGGGCAAGGTACTGGGGTGAGCTAGGGATTTAAATATCACGCGGCGGGCCGGCAGCCGCGACACCCTGTTACGTCCCCCTCATGCCTTTTTTAGTCGAATGTATCGCCCACTGTCAGTCCCTTCGGGATCCATCCCTCATTCATCTTAATAAAGGTGAGGTAATCTAGACTTTTTTAACCTCGGCGACTTCTCTTCTCAGTGACAATACCTCCTGCTGCACTGAAGGTCCTTTCTGACAGGACACTTGAAGCGGGGCAGGCCAGAAGTTCTATCGCAAATTGGGATAGCTCAGGCCACAGGTCAAGCCTGCACACCCAGTAGTCAAGGGGTTAATCGCTCCTCAGAGTGTCGATATCTGCAGTTATGGCGAGGTAGTCTGCTACCTGTCGGTCGAGTCGTTCTGAGGGTGGACCCCGAAGGGCTGTGGCGATGCGTAGGACTTAAAAAGCTCTGCATGTCTTCCATCAACAACACCTCTGTAAAGCATCCTGTCCTTGCCGTCGTGGTCGTGGGAGGAGGGGGATGACTTTCACCTCTTCCCCTGTTAGATTCCCGTTGTGCTGTGACATCACCCTTATACGCTGTGTAAAGCATACTTTTTAATTGATTTTGGAACTGCTGCATCCTTTCCGACTTGCCGTAATTCGGTAACATTTCAGGCACTTTCTGCTTATCCCGGGGGTCTAGTAGTGTGGACACCCAGTACAGGTCGTTCTCCTTCAACCTTTTTATAGAGGGTCCCTCAACAGGCACGACAGCATGAAAGACCCCATTTGCACAAGGTTGGATGCCGAGACATGCCATTACTTCCTTTTGCACAATCGAGTACAGGTTGGGGATTGCCTTTTGTGAAAAGAAATTTTGTCCGGGTACCTTCCACTGTGGTGTCCCAATAGCTACAAATTTTTTGAATGCCTCAGACTCCACCAGCTTGTATGGTAAAAGCTGGCGGGCTAATAGTTCGGACAAGCCAGCTGTCAGACGCTGGGCAAGGGGGTGACTTTCTGACATTGGCTTCTTACGCTCAAACATGTCCTTGACAGACACCTGACTGTGGGCAGATGAGCGGGAACTGCTCAAGGTGAGAGACGGAGTGGCGGATGGTTGAGAGTGGGCAAGGAGGACAGCAGTGGTTGACGTGGCTGAAGATGCTGGACCAGGAGGAGGATGGCGGCTTTGAGTTGGCGTGCTGCTTGTACTCATGTGTTGATCCCATAGGCGTTTGTGATGTGCGATCATGTGCCTACGCAAAGCAGTTGTACCTAGGTGGGTGTTGGACTTCCCACGACTCAGTTTCTTTTGGCACAGGTTGCAAATGGCATCGCTGTTGTCAGAGGCAGACACACAAAAAAAATGCCACACTGCTGAGCTCTGCAATGACGGCATTCTGGTGGTGGACACAGCATGCGTTGATTGGCGTGCTGTCGGGCTGACCCCGGGTGCCGATGCATGCTATCTGACTGTGCCACTAGCTCCTTGCGACGACCTCCCCCTGCTTCCAACTCGTCTCCTCCTCCTCCTCTCTGTCTCCCCATCTGAACTTTTGTCCTGTTCTTCTTCTAGCCGAGCGGGCATCCACGTGACATCCATGGACGCATCGTCATCATCAACCGCTTCACTTGTATCTGACAACTCAGCAAAGGAAGCAGCAGCGGGTACAACATCATCATCATCACACCGTACGTTTGCTAAAATACTCCTATTATGATCACATTGACATTAATAATGATAGTACTCACTGTGATTATCTATGTTTAATTTTCAACGTACTATCAATAGACCGTTATCATACAGTGAATGGCATGGTAAATCCTTCATAGTAGGGACACTTCAAGTATTAGAGGCTATTAATTATTCTCCTCTTGCTATAAGTCTAAACAAAACAAAACCACAGACAAATATAATTTGATTGTCTGTTTAAAAGGTTATGAAATCTGGGGCGTGGCTTGGAGGCCGAGCAAGATGGCAGCGTAGATAAAGAGCTCCCCGCTGGCTCCACACATTTCCTTGCTGTGCCGCGTGTCAGGCCCGACAATGGGAAAAACTCACAGAGCAAAACTTGCTGCTAAGTCTGCGGATTTCTTCAGGGGGTCCCCGGCCCTGTCACAACGACAATACCTGCTCACTCCGGCCGACCTCGCTTCCCAGGCCTCCAACGATTCAGAGGCCGCAGACTGCACGCCCTTGCCCTCCCAGAGGGACGAATCTGGCCTCGCTGGCTCACTTGTCAGAACCCAGGCTGGGTGGCCCTGCTTAGTAACTTACCAACTAAATAGACCTCAACGAAGTCAACGCGGACTTGCAGAAGTCTATCACTTCGGAACTGCACGCCATGCGCGAGGATCTACAAGGCCTCTGTAATGGAACCGCTG
The DNA here is from genome assembly GCF_036172605.1 of Pelobates fuscus. Classification (NCBI taxonomy): domain Eukaryota; kingdom Metazoa; phylum Chordata; class Amphibia; order Anura; family Pelobatidae; genus Pelobates; species Pelobates fuscus. The sequence goes on along the minus strand of NC_086320.1, from coordinate 175,528,058 downwards.
GCACCCCGACCGGATACCTTCTGTTGATGGATGCTCCTAGTGCTTCCCGAGGACTCCAAGCACTCCGCCAGACACTATAACCACTGCAGACCCCACGAACCTCCGCAGCTTGGTTGGGGTCTCGCCGCCTCCACCCACTCTGGACCCAAGACCAGGGTTCAGCTTCCAGTAGGTCAACCTCTCCGAAATTCCAGAGAGCAGGAACAAGAACCAGCTCTTAGCAGAGCTTAGTGGTTAAACCCTGGGGAGTATAGTGATTAAAGCAATCCCCAGAGTGTAGTTCTCCAATCCCCCAAACATGAGCCGAAACTTCATGAAGGTCCAAGATGATCTGAGCTTTTAATGACCATACACTGGCTTTTATGCAAGGGGACATCCCACAGGGTAGGACACAATACAACCAATCATTTACAGGCAAACCATAAAACACACCCAGCACAAACATACAATCCCTCCCCTCTGCCTGTGATATAATTACTGAACACAATGGGTTAATGTAATTTATCACAGGCAGGAAAAATACACTTTTTATACATACACTGTAACTTTAAAAATATGTATCATATTCACATTTGGCTACACATACCGTTGACCTCGTTCGAATGAACAAAGATGGCCGCCGCCACGTGTTGGTTTGCACGAACTGCGGCCACCCAGCGGTCGGCAATTAACCTGCAGTAACCTCCCAGCCTGGGAGGTAAATTGCCTGCACACTTCCACTTCTGGGTGGTCCGCCTGTGTGGTACTTGGTTCAATAAGCCCCATTTACTGAACCAAGTGGAAAATCGCAATAAACAAACTATTTTAACTAAGTCTGGTGACACTGGGGACACCGTCTTAAAGGGGCATTGTCACACAAAGTCTCAATATGTCCCCAGACGGTTCTTAAAGGGCCAGCATGGTCCAACACAAGTCCATGAGCCACAATGCAGTTCTTAAAGGGCCAGCAGCAGCACAATATAAATCCATTAGCCCAAATAATGTTTTTAAAGGGCCCAATCTCCCAGGGGCCATAGTCATGTGGAAGGAGGCTGGCAATCAGGCACTTCCAACAGCCAGGGGAAAAGGGCAGCTTGCCACCTAACCATCCAGTGACAAAAGGCGTTTTGTCACAGCCTCCATCACAAAGTCTCTCAGTTAGAAGCAGACTGTGACCACGTGCAATCAGTGCAATCAACAAACACGGATGCCATTCACAAGCAATCAGACCAACTCAGGCAGATGGCATACCACATTGAGGACTTGGACAATAGAGGCCGATGGCAAAATATTAGAATCAGGGGCATCCCTGAATGCGCAGACAATTCCGAGCCTTTCAGGGAGATCCCCACTGAACTATTCAATAAGCTCTGGGGCAGGCACGGGACGACCTCGATTGAATTTGTCAGGGCTCACCGCGCACTACGCCCTAAAGGGGCCCTGAAAGACTCCCCCAAGAGACATCATATGCTGCCTTGCGAACTTCCAGCTTAAGGAAGATGTGCTGCGGAAGGCTAGAGAAACTGACCGAGTCCTTTTTAAATGGAGTGGAGATCCAGCTATACCCGGACCTATCACCGGCCACGCTGCCATACCGCAGGACGATGCGCCCACCCACGAGGATCCTACAATCTAATAAGCAACGGTACCGCTGGTACCTTCCGACAGGACTGCAAGTCTTTAAAACAAATGGTCCTTTTGAGGTCAGAGGGGAGATCTAAATCGAGCTGACCTGGGAACTCCTGCTACCTCTGGTATGCAATGGCCCGATCCCCTGGCCTTTTATACGCTTGCCATGGGCACTTGGACACTGCCTCCAAAACCCCAGAGGCAGCGGCGAATCCCGCCTACAAGCAACACTGCCATCTGGAGCCTCAGCATAGCCGCGGCGGACTGTCCCTGGGGCTCAGGGCTCCTGGACTGAGTCTCCCCGATTCACCCCTTTGACCTAGCCGGACACCACCACGCTGCCCAACCGCAGGGTCTGGTGGCTTACTACAAACTCCCCCAGATGCTGCGGCACCGGAGAGGACATTGGCTACCATCTAGTTCCTGAGTACCGCCCAGACTTCAGCCCGCAAGTATCACCCTCCGGTCCTATTTAATAGAGACTAATTTTGGTCAGACCTTTATGTAACGGCACTGAATGGAGTGGGCAGGGTTGCCATTATACCCTGCTCTCAATTACATGGACCCAGTTAGGCTCCTTTAAAATCTGATGGGACTCAGTAATTATGCACACTACTTATGCTACCTTTGAAGGGGGAGACGGGGTGACACGGGGGGCACACTCCCTGAATATAGGTCTGGTATCCACCTCCAATGACCCACTAGCATCCATAGCTCTAACTGACCGCTCATCGCAAATTCCCGGACTGAGAACCCGCAACAGCCCCGACCCCAACAAGGGGGGCACACGTGGGGCCTGTGCCCTAACCGGCCTGGATCGGGGGGGGGGGGTCACATCCTAGAGGACATCCTAAAAGACCCCAACCTCACTCACACTGTGAGGCTCGGAGTCTCCTTCGACTCCCCCATAGGATGGAGCGCCCCGATCTGGGACGGCAGTTACCCTAGTTCCCTGGCGGACAGGTGACTCACTGGCCCCCTGACGCCTGCACCTAGACGACGCCTCCATAGGCGTTGGTTCACACATACCTAATCCCACTTCCTCCCACCCCGCCTTTCCTAGGTCCCCTTCTCGACTTTGGTCATGTCGCTACAACCGGCAGACCTCACCATTAATGCCAGAGGATTAAATAAACCCGAGAAACACTTGGGAGCCCTGAGAGACTTCCATGCTACTAGAGCATCTATTGTTTACATCTAGGAAACACACTTCCGGGAAGGGTCTAGACCCAAACTGAAGGACCACCATTTCCCAACGGGATACTACAGTGACCACAGCACAGGTAAATCGAGGGGGGTGGCTATCCTACTACATAAGCGAGTCCCGTTTTGTGTAGAGGCGACTCTGACAGACCCTGAGGGGCCGTTCCTGTTCCTGAAGGGCACGATAGCAGGGACTATTTACACTTTCGCAAACATCTATGCCCCCAACCAGAAGCACTACAGGTTCTTAGCCCGCATGCTGCGTAAGCTGCGGACCTTCACAGAGGGCATACTGATCCTAGGGGGGACCCACCCCCACAACACGTATACATGTACAAGACTATTTTTTTATGGCCCACTATCACCTGTCCCTAGTTAAAACCGTGGACCTCGAGACCGTGACATGGTTGGACCACGCCCCTGTATCGATCACCCTGACATCCCCGTTGTACAGAACTAGACTCTCCAAATGGAGACTGAATGCATGCTGTCCCTACCAGACACACTGGCAGAGGTGGGTGCGGTCCTGGGGGACTACTTCACTACCAAAACTCCAGACCAGACCGCACCTACAACTATCTGGGAGGCACACAGTGCATGGTTGAAGGCCATCTCCTACAAAAAGGGTCATGGCTGAAACGCCAAAGGGAAGCACAAATGTCAGCACTCATATAAGACATACACGCAGCAGACAAATCCAACAAAAGGGACAACCACCCGACCCACTAGTCAAAGCTACTGCAACTGAGAAGGGACTTGACTACACTACTACACGCTAGACACCACAGAGTAGCGGCGCGACACAAATCATTCTTTACAATACACGGTAACAAGAGAGGCAAACTCCTGGCGAGAATGCTAGCCAAGCGCGGACAAAACACATATAGAAAAAATGCGAGACAAGTCAGGGACCCTACACCGCCTCCCCACTAAAATACAGGAGGTGGCACGAACGTATTACTCCGACCTCTACTCGTTACCACAAGCACAGGGTGAACAGGCACAGACCCGTCTCCGGACTAGGATACAAGAGTTAATAAAGTAATAGAGGTCCAGGTACTCCTTGGTTCAAGACAGGTACTTTATTAGGAACCACAACAGCAACGTTTCAACCCACAAGGTCTTTGTCAAGCTGATACATACATCAATTTTACAATATATATAACAAACTTTAAACAATCACAATTATAAAATACATATGTGAATCAGTACCCTAAACAAGTAGTTTAACCCCTTCCCGACCGGTGACGGAAATTTTCCGTCAACCTTGTCCTTCAGTTAAGGACCGTTGACGGAAAATTTCCGTCATTTACTAAAGTTAACCCCAGATCGCCGCAATCGCCGCGATCATGGGGTTAACGGTGCTCCGGTCTGCCTCTGTATTAGAGGCAGACCGGGAGCACCCGATCGGGCTGCCCCAGCACCGGTGCTCGCTCTGACAGCATGTCAGAGCGAGCACATGTGCTCCAAATACTCACCTTCCGCCTCCCTGCACTTCCGGGTTCTGTGTGAAGTGCAGGGAGACAGATCTTCACTGATCCTGCCCACTGTGTAAAAAAAAAAAAAAAAATTAAAGTTAAATCCCACCCCCCCCCCTTTCCCCTGTTTTAATAAAATTAACTCCTTCCCTGCAAATTGATCACTGACTACAGTTATCAATTGGCAGGGTATACATTTTAATGTCATCTGATTTTTTTTTTTTTTTAACCCCTGAGGGTTAATTATTATTTTTTTTAACCCTGAGGGTTAATTATTATTTTTTTTAACCCTCAGGGGTTACATTTATTGTATTAATTAATTTAAATATTTAAAAATTATATATTTAGCTAGCTGGGATGGGTGGAAGTTAGTGGGGAATTGGGGAATTTGGTGTTAGGCTAACTAGGGGTTAACGTTAATTTTTTTTTTAAATAAGCTTTAAAAAGGTAAAAAAATTGTTTTTAACTGTTTTAGTAACGTTTAAGTAAAAAAAAAACAAAAAAAACACCCCCCTTTACCCAGTCTATATAAAAATTAACCCCTTCCCTGCCTGTTGATCACTGCCTACAGTGATCAACATACAGATCGCAGTATTATACTGTGATCTATTTTTTTTTTAACCCCTGCGGATTAACTTTTATTTATTTTTTTAACCCTCAGGGGTTCAATTTATTTAATTAATTCATTTAAATATTTTATAATTATATATTTTGCTAGCTGGGGTAGGTGGGAGTTATGGGAAAATGGGGAATTTACTGTTAGTGCTGCTTACTGCTAGTTAGGGGTTAACGGTAAAAGAAAAGTTTAGAAAAAAATGTAAAAGTGTAAAAAAAGTTAAGGAAATGTAAAACATTTAATAAGTAAAAAAAAAAGTTTAACAAAGTAAAAAAAGATTTACAAAGTAAAAAAATACATAAACACAATACAAATACACAAACACTTGGTACAAGCTAGCGGAAAAATGATCCCACGCTAAGGTTTAAAATATGCCTTTTGAATTACCCTGGGATGTCTTCTTTAAGAAATGGTATGCCTTTATGGAGTAATTGGATTATATAGCCTTGTAAAATACTCTAAAATGGGACATGGACACAGCGTAAAAATTCAAAGTTTGAAAAAAAACTGGAATGGCTGTGTCTCAAATGTGCCTCTTCAATGTCCACATATACCTGGCAAAGGTACATACGGGGGTATTGCTGTACTCAGCCGACATAGTTGAGCAACATATGAAGTATTATACAGTCGTAGTACACATAAGGTTTGAAAAATATACTGCGCAAACTCACTTTGTGTGTCAAAAAGGCAGAAAAAATGCGTATTACCACTACACTTGGTACAAGCTAGCGGAAAAATTATCCCATGCTAAGGTTCAAAATATGCCTTTTTTTTTTTTTTTCAATTTGATAATTTTTATTTTTATCAATAAATGCAGTCAAGGGGGTACAGAAAGAAAGAAGGGGAGGGGTAAACAGTACATCTTTACATGTTGGGAGCTTTCGGCCCCAAATCATTTGCAGTATACAATATACATCATACATTACCGAACATTTGTATGCAAGCATAGGAGGGACACAACGTAGACTATATTTCCCACATGTTACATGTTACTTTTAGGTCATGGTACAAGACTGTGAGCTTTCGTGTCCTGTTTCATACTCCTGTCGTTGTAGTGTGGAATTCCCTAAAGTCGGTACTGGTGATTGTAAAGAAACTGTATGTGGTAGGGAAGGTGAGGGGAAGTTAGGCGAGTAGGTAGGAGGCCAGGGGGGGGGGTGGAGGGGGTGTCGTCCAGCTAAACTTTTATGAATGGCTTATAAGGCTTTCTGTGTCAGCGCCCCTTTCTAGACGCACAAGTTGCAGTTGTATCCCAGTGTATTTGTGTGTAGTTGATATAACCTTCTATATGTCTTGGTATAGGTTGCTGAAGTCTGTTGTGTGAACCTATGTCGGGTGTTTCAGTTCCCAATTTTCCCATACCTCATGTCTCCAGCTTGTGGCAGGTGGGATTTTGGAGAGGTTCGATTAATATTTCCCTACCTGGGAGAGGTGACGTATCACCTCCTGCATTGTTGCATTCTTGGGTGACAGACAATTTTTTGCAATAAAGTATTGAGCTGCTACCAGTACGTGTGTTATCAGGTATTTAATTTGCTTGGGCTATTCGGCCTCAAACATGAGCAGAAGCAGCGGGGTCGGGGAGTTCGGTATGGTTACTGAAGTGTGTTGGTGTATGAGGGAGATCACTGCTTTCCAATACGGCTGAAGTTTTGGACATTTCCACCAAGTATGTATGAACGTGCCCAACTCCTTCTTGCAGCGCCAACAGATGTTGGACGTTTTGGGGTCTATAGTGGCTAGGCGCGTTGGGACCATGTACCAGCGATAAAAGAGCTTACGGGTAATCTCTAGATGGGAGGCACAAAAAGTTAAACCATTGGTTGCGTTTACTGAGGCCAGCCAGGTCTTTTTCCCATGATTGTACGCAGGTAAGGGTTTTTATTCCCTTGCGGGGTAATAATAACGTATATATGGTGGATATGGGTTTTTTCACCGGTGTATCTGCTATCACCATCTTTTCAAAAGACGTAGGGATAATGGCATTTGGTAACATAGGGTTTGATAGGTGAGTCTTCCACCATGAAGTCAACTGTAAGTATGAGTGATATGCGGTGTTCGGAAGTGTGTGGCTGACTCTCAGACGATCGAACGTGGCTAATTTGTTGTTGGTTAATAGCGAACGCATGTGGAACACCCCACACCTATTCCACACCCTGTAATTAAAGTCAGGTATAAAATGTGACAAGGCTTTGATGGGGGTGGAAAGGGAGATCGGATGGCAGCTGCACAGGAGTCTACGGGCAGCATCCCAAACCTTCCATGTCGTTAAGGTAGCTGGTAGTGCGTTGGAGGTGTCCCCTCTCAGGTGGTTTGGTAACCACGTGTCCGTTTTGATGTCCCGGTTTTGCAACCAGTTTTGTTCTATGGAGACCCATTGGGGAGGGGAGCTAGTTTGATTAATGGGGAAGAGGGTGGCTAGGACTGCCGCTCTGTAGTAGAGGTGCACGTTAGGAAGGCTCATGCCTCCCGTCCGTTTCGGTCGGTACAGCGTGGATAGGGCCACTCTCGGTCTTTTTCCCTGCCATATGAATAGGTTAATTTGCTTTTGGAGGGATAGGAAGTAGGATGTCGGTACTGTCAGAGTAAGCGTCCTGAATAAATATTGCAACTTAGGTAATATCACCATCTTAACTGCTGCTTTGCGGCCGGACCAAGAAATAAATTTATGTCTCCAGTTTAGCAGAGTAGTTGCAATGTCCTTGCTAAGCTTGACGTAATTCATATGATATAGGGCAGATATGTTGTGTGGGAGCTTAATTCCTAGGAATGTGAGATGATCCCTTCTCCAGTCGTAGGAGAACTGGCTCTGTAATATGGACAAATAGCTATCCTCCATCCCCACCCCCATGGCCTGCGTCTTGGATAAGTTCAATTTATAGTAAGAGTAGTGACTGTATTGTTGCAGGATAGTATGAAACGCTGGTAATGATTTATGCGGGTCGGTAATAGTGAGCAAAACGTTGTCTGCAAACATGTTCAATTTGTGTTCGACATCTCCCACCTTAACGCCCGTAATCTCCGTTGATAAACGGATAGATTCTGCTAAGGGTCCTAGGGCCATGATATATAGGAGAGGTGAGAGAGGGCAGCCCTGTCGGGTTCCGTTAGTGATGGGGAAGGGGGATGATTGGAACCCGGACGTGAAGACCCGGGCCTCCGGGTTGCTGTATAATGATTTAGTCATGGAAATGAAGTGTGAAGGAAATCCAAATTTAGTCAGGACCGCCTGCAGGAACGGCCAATGCAGGCGGTCAAAGGCTTTTTCAGCGTCTAAGGATAATAGGAGACTGTTGGGGAAGTGTCTGTGCATGGTGTGTAGCAGTGCAAGAGCTTTAAGCGTCCCATCTGTTCCCTGCCTACCATTCACAAAACCGACCTGATCCGAATGGACAATGGTCAGCAGGATTGGTGTTAGTCTGTTAGCATAGATCTTGGCCAGGATCTTCACGTCCGAGCTCAATAGGGATATCGGTCTAAAGTTAGCGCAATGAATGGGCAGTTTTCCGGGTTTAGGTAAAGTGGCTACATTAGCTGTGAGCATGTCAGGCGGTATGGTCCCCTGTGCAGTCGTGGAGGTGAAGAGTGACACCAGTCGGGGGGCGAGGATGGAGGAGAATCTCTTATAGTACAAATTTGGCAGTCCGTCCGGACCTGGGGCTTTGTTCAATGGCAAGTCCCGTATAACCTTATGTACCTCCTCTTGCGAGATGGGTTCTACTAGTGACTCACATTGTGATGCTGTGAGCAAGGGTAGAGGGATTTTGTCCAAAAAGGTGTGTATGTCCCCTTCAGTGGGTTGGTGTACTGTAGGGTCATCTTTTAAGTTGTAAAGCTTGCTGTAAAAGTCAGCGAAAAGATCGCTGATCTCTTGTGGTTTAATAATTTTCTTGCCGTCTTGGGTAAGGATGTATGCTATCTTAGTCTGCGCCTGTGAGTCCCTCAGTCGCAGGGCCGGACTGGCCCACCGGGATACCGGGAAATTTCCCGGTGGGCTGCGGCACCTGGGGGCTGCTCTGGCAATGTATGTGCCACCGGGTGGCCGGTCCGGTGGCACACTCAGAGGGGGCCGGCCGCATTGCACGCTGGAGCCGCCGGACCGGGTGGCAGCCTCGCCGGTCCGGCGGCACTCCTAATGCTGGGGGCTGAGGCTGAAGGAGGAGGGAGGAGCATGTCTCTGTACCATGCTCCCTCGCGGTTCCCACAATTCCCAGCACAGGAACCGCGAGGGAGCATGGTACAGAGACATGCTCCTCCCTCCTCCTTCAGGCTCAGCCCCCAGCATTAGAAGTGCCGCCGGACCGGCGAGGCTGTATCGTGGAACGCGCTGCCCCCCCTGACTCCTCTCAGGTAGGGGGGTGGGGGGACAAGAAAGAGACAGATGGGGGGGGGGTGTGGAAGAAAGAGACAGAAGGGGAGGGAGAATTGGGGGGGGTGCAAGAAACAGACAGAGGGGGAGGGTGCAAGAAAGAGACAGATGGGGAGAGAGAATGGGTGGGGGGTGCAAGAAAGAGACGGGGGGTGCAAGAAAGAGACAGAGGGGGAGAGAGAATGGGTGGGGGGGTGCAAGAAAGAGACAGGGGGTGCAAGAAAGAGACGGGGGGGTGCAAGAAAGAGACAGAGGGGGGGGTGCAAGAAAGAGACAGAGGGGGAGGGAGAGTGCCACAGGGAAAGGAGGGAGAATAGAGAGACAGAGGGGGAGGGAGAGTGCCACAGGGAAAGGAGGGAGAATAGAGAGACAGAGGGGGGGGGGGAGAGTGCCACAGGGAAAGGAGGGAGAAAGAGGCAGAGGGGGGAGAAAAGAGAGACAGGGGAAGAGATATGTGAGGGAGAGAGAGAGAGAGAGAGACACATGGAAAGGGGGGAGAGAGACAGAGGGGAAGAGATATGTGGGGGAGAGAGACAGATGGGAAGAGATGTTTGGGGGAGAGAGAGAGACACATGGGAAGGGGGGAGAGAGACAGAGGGGAAGAGATATGTGGGGGAGAGAGGGGGAAGAGACAGAGGGGAAGAGAGATGTGGGGGAGAGAGACACAGGGAAAGGGAGGAGAAAGAGACAGAGGGGAAGAGAGATGTGGGGGAGAGAGAGACACAGGGAAAGGGGGGAGACAGAGACAGAGGGGAAGAGAGAGACAGGGAGAAAGGAGAGAGACACACAAGGGGGGGAAGAGAGAAACAGAGGGAGAAAGGAGAGACACACAAGGGGAGGGGGAGAAAGGCAGAGGGGGAAGAGAGAGACTGGGAAGGAGAGGGGAGACTCCCCCCCCCCCCCCCACGAGGCTCTCCCCTGGTGGTCGCAGTGTTGAGAGTGAACTCTAGGCCCATAGACACACTACCCCCACACACACACCATACACATGCACACATTGCCCCCCCCACACATTCACAGCCCCCCACACACACATTCACAGCCCCCCCATACACACATTTCCCCACACACCCTACGCATTCACACACTACATCCCCCCCACACACACATACACTGAACCTTTCACACACACACTGCACCCCTCACACATTGCACCACTGCTCCTATACCCTACTACAGCCCCATATCCCAGCAGACCCCAGGTAAGTTGTCAAACTGTTCTTAACCCCTTAAGGACCAAACTTCTGGAATAAAATTGAATCATGACATGTCACACATGTCATGTGTCCTTAAGGGGTTTTAAACGGTTTGACTTCTTACTCTGTGAAGGGGTCCCGGCACTCCTTGCACCATAACCACTACACAGAGCAGTACTGGTTATTGTACATGGATTTTTTCCCCTCCCGGGATCAGGCTCTGGATCCTCCAATGGTATATTACATGTATATTAATGTGTGTATTAGTTCTATACATATATATATATATATATATATATATATATATATATACATATATATGCCTTTTATATTTACAATAACATATTTAAAGTGAAGCGCGCACCCACAGGACTTCAATATAAATAAGATAACGTAAATTTTTTGCAGTTGTGCCGTACATACGTTCACTATTTCAGTCCCATTACCATGCTTTCCTTAATATGTCAAGGTAGTTGGACCGAAACATTAATTACATGCACGTCTGCTTAAAATAAATCAGCACTTTTGTTTATTTTGAAGCCTATGAGTGCTTTTCTTCACGTTGGAGTAATAGTTTTTAATTTTAAGTTCTCTTTTCTAACTCTGTATCTGCACACTATGCTGGCGCGATGCATTATGGGGCTGGTAAATATTTTTTTCCAGGGCTGCTTTTAATTCCCAGTCCGGCCCTGCTCAGTCGGCTAGCCAGAAGTGAACTGGCTTTGTTGCCCAGGCTGTATTCCTTAGTTCGCAATCTTTGAAGAGTACGTGTTGTATTAGCTATGTTTATGTTGTTAAGTTCGGATTGAACTTGTGCGATTATCGCAGTGTCTGTGGAGTTTGGGTTTATTAGGTTGGAGGCGGATGCGTCCCTCAGTTTTTTCAGGAGGTTGAAATATTTCGTCTGGGAGATCTTTTTTAGGAAGGAGGAGCGTCTTATAAACAGCCCGCGGACGACAGCCTTGTGGGCTCTCCATACCAATGTCGGTGGTGTGTCCGGCATTTCATTGGTGGAGAAGTAATGTGTAAGTTCGGATTCTATTTCCGAGCTGAATTTGTCGTCTTGTAATATGGATCCATTAAGTCTCCATGGGTTGCAACCCCTAAAGGCAAACTTGTCGCTGAACTCGGCAACTACTGGCGCGTGGTCCGACCAGACAATATCGCCCATGCGACATGTCTGAAGTGAGTTTAAAGAAGGCCCCAGTATAAGTATTACATCTATTCTGGAGTATGTTTTATGAGGTTTGGAGTACGAGTATTCCCTGTCCAAGGGGTGGATCGTCCTCCAACAATCATATAGATTGGGAGTTGTGTTAGGGCTTTACAAGTCGGTTTAAGGGAACTCTGTCGGTGCGCATTAGGGGATACAGAAGTGTCTAGTGCCGGGTCTAGGACATGATTCATATCTCCACAGAGTATTGTGGTGCCTCCCTGTGCAGCTGCCATCCTTGTAAGGACGTTAGTCATGAAACTTCTCTGATTCTCATTGGGCGCATAGAAGTTCACTAGGGTATACTGGAAGTCATTCATCATACAGACTACTATCAGGTATCTACCTTGATCGTCTGAGACTATGTGCAACAATTCAAAGGCCACCGAACTGTGTATGTATATGGAGACACCTCTTGATTTGGATATGTGCGCAGAATGGAACTGGTTAGGAAAATATTTCGTACCAAACTGGGGGATTTTTGCTTTGGGAAAGTGAGTTTCTTGAAGGCACAATATGTCCGCTTTGACCCTACGCGCTTCTTGGAGCAGCATATGTCTCTTATGGGGCATATTGAGCCCTCAGACGTTATGTGAGTAGACTTTCAGTGTGGGTTATATGGATGATTGCTATCATCAGGTGTGAAATCGTGATTCTTGGTGTGCAGCTTATACTATGGCCGTAGTGGCTGGGTACCGTGTATAGTTAGCTGGATGGGGCAGGAGAGGGCGATCATTGACAGGGGAGGAAAAACAGGGTAAAACGAAATAGAAGAACACAAGTATATACATAGTGGCCCGATCTCGGTGCAAGGCGTCGTAGTGCAACGCCGCGGGGGGCATGGGATCGAAGGCGGTGGAGAGGCAGTGGCCTGAGCAGGCTAATAGTGATTGGTGCTACATGCACAACATAACAGTAACAGTAAACAGAATAAGGTCTTACATAATCTTCAAATACAATACATACTGGAGATATGTGGCACCGACATGTAAACCCAGTGGGATGACCCTATGGGACCCCAACAGGGGAAAGGTGGGTCACCGTGTATTTTTGTAACATCAGGGGTTCCTAGCATAACAGAAACAGCCATAGGTCTGTGTTAGAGGGGAGTTATAGCCACAATTCATGTAGCAAGTCTGTGGGGCCCCCCATAGCACTAACCCAGAATCCTTATATGAAATAAAATCAGGGGTGGTGAGGGAGTGTGACCTGTACTCCCGGATACTGAATAGATTAAGTGTCGTCCAAGCTCGGCTCTACAATGGGCTCCGACTAGCTTGGGGGCCGACAGAGTCACGAGTCAGTGATAGGGCGTTACTTGTGGGGTCTACCAAGAGTGGAGAGCGGCCTGTAACCGGGCGTAATATTGCTAGTACGCACATTGCTATGCTGGGGAAGGTGCCGGTACAGGGGGTAGCGCTTAGGTGGTGTGGGCACGTAATATGCCAACAGATACGGTTGTGGGGAGTACAGGGCTCTATATGTGTCGCTGTGTGCCTGGTGGGTATATCCCATGGCTAAAGCAGGCCCACACGCGACGGGAGCGTCTCTCGGGCCGATAAGTTACCCGGGCATGTCCGTACCTGTAAATTGCAAGTTATGGCAGTGCGGTTATAGCCAGTGTCCCCCCAAAAAATAGCTAAAGAAGTAAATAAAGAAAGAAACGAGTATGTGGGCCTTTTGCTCACTGGTGTGTTGTGTGTGTGTGCCAAAACATATTATCATATGTACAGTAAAATTAAAGAAAAACCAAAAGTAAACCCATCGGTCTGGTGATGGTCGGCCATGGCAAACCATCCGTTAAAATGTAACGCGATGTGCTTGCGATGTGCTCCGGACCACCCCCAAGCAGCATGGTGTGGCAAGTTGCGGCTAGTTTGGCTGGTTATAGCATGGCGTTCTCGGGACGCCCAACATACACTCACAGTAAGCACAAAAACAGTGCAACAGTAGTGGTAAAAAAGGAACTGAAAACCATAAAGGAAATCAGAAAAAGGATGAACTGTTTGTATGTTTCAAACTTGTCCTTAGTAGGACCATAGGTGCCTGTGATGCTAATACGGTTCGGCCGTAAAAATAATAGCTAGCAGTCAATATTTAGGCATTAATTGCATAGATCCGCCGGAGCGGGGATACTTGCGGTAGGTCGTTAGGTAGCAACGTGCCAGTCCTTGTCTACTCTCCTTGGTGGTTTCGGGGCCTGCGTGTCACCTGCAATGGGTAGATTCCACTGGCGTAGTAGGCCCAGGCCGTCTTCTACCTTATGAATAACCGTTGTAGTTCCGTTTCTAGACACAATTAAACGGACAGGGAAGCCCCAACGATACAGGATGCGGTTGGCCCGAAGCGTTTCGGTCAACTTCTGAAAGGTCTTCCGCTGTTTTAAGGTGGCTGCCGAGAGGTCTGAAAACATCTTGATTCCGGAGTATTCCTCTGGAGTTACTTCGCGGTTCTGCCTCTCTTCATTAGCAGGTCTTTGACGTGATAATAGTGTGCTTTCAGCAGCACATCTCTAGGCAAGGATGCAATTTGTTGGGGTTTCGGAACTCTGTGCAGGCGGTCTAGCAGTAACATATCCGTGGGGATTTCTGGGAGTAGGAGTTTGAAGAAGCCATGCACGTGGCTGGGGAGATCCGCAGGGAGGACCGTCTCAGGTATTCCTCTCAGCCGTATATTGCTCCTTCTGGATCTGTCCTCGAGATCCATGATCTTTGCCTCACAGTGTTGCAGTTGGTCGGTGAGGGATTTTATTTGATCGGTAGACGCGTTATGGGCATCAACCAGATCTTCCATTCTGGCCTCCACGTGTGTGGTGCGGGATCCGATGTCCTGCAGGTCTCTTTTCAATTCCGCAACGCTGGATTGCCAGATGGAGATCAGCCGTTGGGATTCTTCGTCCAGGGCTTGTTTCAGAAGGGCAGATGTGAGCGGTTCTCCTTCTTGTGGCGAGTCCCTCTCTGACCGCGGACTGCTGTCCCCAGAGAGGTCTGCGCCATCTTGTGAGTCTGCCGCGGTTTGTCTCGCCAAGGCCGCAACCTTTTTTTGGGCGAAAAAATTCGCTTTATCGGCGTTGTCTTGGTTCCGCCGGGTTTTGGACTGTGACATGATGGTGTTGGTGCCGTAGGTCCCGCAGGAATCCCACTTTTAATTAGTTTCACCTAGCTCGTGGTGCAGAGCTAAAATCTCATGCGGCCATTTTCCTCCGCGTCCAGCCACGCCCCTCCAAAATATGCCTTTTTAATTGCCCTGGGATGTCTTCTTTAAGAAATGGTATTCCTTTATGGGGTAATTGGATTAAATAGCCTTGTAAAATACTCTAAAATGGGACATGGACACAGCGTAATAATTCAAAGTTTAAAAAAAACTGCAATGGCTGTGTCTCAAATGTGCACCTTCAATGTCCACATATACCTGGCAAAGGTACATACGGGGGTATTGCTGTACTCAGACGACATAGTTGAGCAACATATGAAGTATTATACAGTCGTAGTACACATAAGGTTTGAAAAATATACTGCGCAAACTCACTTTGTGTGTCAAAAAGGCAGAAAAAATGCGTATTACCACTACACTTGGTACAAGCTAGCGGGAAAATTATCCCACGCTAAGGTTCAAAAAATGCCTTTTGAATTGCCCTGGGATGTCTTCTTTAAGAAATGGTATGCCTTTATAGTGTAGTTGTAATATGTAGCCTGCTCAAGTGCTCCAAAGTGGGACACGGACGCATCAAAACCCTCCATGAAAATTCACACTTAAAAAACGTAACTTGTTATGTCTCTTTTACAGCAGTGTAACTTCACAAAATAGTGTCTAGGTCATACATTGGGCATATTGTTTTACTCAGAAGGCTTAGATGAGCATAATTTGGGGGGTTTGAACTTAGTGGCACATATGAAATGTACAAAATGCCCAGCAAAAATGTAATCCATATGTAAAAAATGCCCAAAATTATATTTTACCGCATACTTTCGCATATATTGGTGAAAAAATGGGGGCATGTTAAAGCACAATATGCACCATATGAGATACCCTGAGGTGTCTACTTTTACAAATGGTAGGCCTTTGTGAGGTTTTTTTGAACAGTCAAACTGCTATAATACCCCAAATTGAAGCATAGGCCCATTAAATCCGCCTCTCCAAATTCTACTGTAAATGTTGAAACGGACAGGTCTCCTATATGGCACTGTAGCTTCACGAAATAGTGCCAAAGACATACAATGGGGGTACCGTTGTACTCAGCAGAAGTAACTGAACACATAATAAAACCTTGTACAGGAATAGCACACACCAACTTTACAAAATACACATGAGAAATTCTTTGTTATAAGTTTGTGTGCCAAAAACCCCAAAATACTAAATTTTACTCCAGTATTTAGCAGAGATTGGCGGTGAAATGGCTACTTAGAAAGTGTCAAAACAACCTTAGGACAATAGCCTGTGATGTCTACTTTATATAAATATATACTTTTGTGTGGCAATTTTGTTTTCTTTTATGGCTATTAAGCTTACAAGACAAACATACCAAATTCTAAAATCGCTCCATATTAAAAGTTTATTTTACTCCTTGTGCTTTGTGACCTGTAACTACCAAAAAAAAACAGAAAATCCCAGACACATTATGTATTCTGTAAATCAGAACAACTAAATGAATTTATTTTTAATTACTTTCTTTAACCTGCACTAATTAGGCACACATTATTATTGCAAAAACTGTACAAAAAACTAAATTTTTTTTTTTGCATTTTTCTGTATTTTTTTTTTAATAATAAATAAGCATTATATATATATATATATATATATATATATATATATATATATATATATATATATATATATATGTGTGTGTGTGTGTTACATCAAAATAAAGCCCTTTCTGTCCTCTAAAGAACAGTATATAATATGCGTCGGTGCAATAAACGAGAGAGATGCAAATTGAAGTTGAACGCATACAGCAAGAAAATGCAAAAATTGCTTGTCTCATTAAGCGTAAGACAAGCTTCTGAAGCTGTGTCCTTAAGGGGTTAACAGCTGGAAGTAGTATACTGCTTATCAACAATACTTAATTAATTACATTAATTTCTTTATACACTTTTTTCTATATATATAACAATTCTGTGAATTTGGTGTGCTTTATGTGTTAAGGATACTTAATATTAATACTCTGTGATCTTGATCAAGGATCTCTGATCGACAATGGAAATAACCTACTTAAGGGCATCTTTTTATACACACTTTCTTCTCTATATGAAAACTCTTTGAACTTGATGTGCTTTGTGTTAAGGATACTTAATATTAATACTCTGTGATTTTTGATCAAGGATTTCTAATCGATAATGGAAATTTCTGTACTCGTATACTCTAGTCTTATCTTTGTATTGTATTTATGTTGTGTATATGTGTATTTTATGTCCTATATACACTTGGATGTTATGTCAGTATCCATATAAAAATAATGTATACATTTCTTTTTCCTGTATCAACAAATTAATAAGTCTTTCAAAGCTTGTTTGTTTTTGGCAATTAAGTATTAGACTCTCTTTCTAATTAGCGTAATTAATTAAGTATTGCTGATAAGTAGTATACTACTTTCAGCTGTTAAACTACTTGTTTAGGATACTGATTCACATGTGTATTTTATAATGATTGTTTAAAGTTTGTTATATATATTGTAAAATTGATGTATGTATCAGCTTGACAAAGACCTTTGGGGTCGAAACGTTGCTGTTGTGGTTCCTAATAAAGAACCTGTCTTGAACCAAGGAGTACCTGGACCTCTATTACTTTATTAATTTTTGGAAATCTGGTGTTTGATTCCGGTTCAGCAAGCACCCTGGGGATTGAGTGCAGTTCCACACACACTACTATAGGATACAAGTGTATCTGAAGACACACACACACACACATAGAGGGAGAGGTGACAGACGCGCTCGATGAACCCATCACCATGGAGGAACTTGCACTGGCGGTTAAGGCGTCGAAGCTAGGCAAGAGCCGAGGCCCGGACAGCCTACTGCTCCGATATTACAAGTGCTTCGCGGAGACCTTGTACGCGCCTATGCTCAGCTCCTTTAACGCGATTCAAGAGGGTCACCACCTGCCCACGCAGTCCCTAACAGCGCATATCATGATTAGACCAAAAGAGGGTAGGGATGGAGAACTGTGCGGGAACTATAGACCCATATCTCTCATTAACTGCAACCTGAAGCTGTTGGCAAAGATACTGGCGACGCGCCTGCAGCTGCACATCCCTACACTGGTCCACCCAGACCAGGAGGGGTTTGTGACGGGTTGCGAGGCCAGGGACAATACCATCAGGGCACTGTCAATAGTACACAGGAGGCCGGTCGAGCGTGGGGGCCTTCTCCTGCTATCTACAGATGCGGTGAAGGCCTTTGACAGGATCGGCTGGACCTATCTGTTTCAAGTTCTATCACACCTAGGACTGGGGCCACACATGAGGTGATGGATAGGGGCAGCCAAGAGCACAGCCAAGAGCACAGGTAATGGTGAACGGAGCCCCCACAGAGGAATTCGCTATACACAACAGCACCCGACAGGGTTGTCCTCTGTCCCTGGTGCTTTTTGTCCTTGCCATTCCTACACACAGTATGTAGCGGAGGTACGATATTCTCCAGGTTATCTCCGCTTATAATCCAAGTGAGACTCAAGAACAAGGCAATTATAAATCCACAGGCAAGGTTTCCAGCAGGTAAAGTAATACAGCAGTATCCCAACAGCAATCCCAATAACTGGACGACACACAGTTTCAGGAGCAGACTCACAATCTTTATTCCACACCAATTATTACAGTACCCAATCTGGGAATAGTAACCTCCCACCCCTTTCCTCCCCTCAGCTTACATCATAATCCCCTTTACACTGTACTGAGATTCCCCCAGTTCCTGGATGTACCCCTAAACTTAGGGGTACCCCTTTAAATGGCACATCCCCTGATAGCCCTGATCTGGGTGAGTAACATATCTAAAAATCACCCAGATCGGACCAGGGGTTCGGGAAATTTATGGAAGTAATAAAAAGACCGACCGCGCTGGATGTAACAGCCGAATTGAGTTCCATGCGATGGGGCCCTGCGGTCGGTCACACTTTACACGAACGGCTAAAGGTACAGAGATTAGATAGGGTTCACAGGAATCCCCTCGTTCGGTTGTTTCTGTCCACCGAACGAGGGGCAGTTCGGTAGTTTGGAACCGTACGGACCGGGCTGGTGGAGGTCTCAGCGGTGTTCGCCTAGTCGAGTGTCCGATTTGGGTTCCAGACACTCGACGGCAAAACACTGCTATTCGGGAGTTTGCAAAATGGCCGCCACCACGTGTTTGTTTCCCGAATGGCGGCCACCCGGAGACAAAGGACCTACCACATAGCTTGTTAATTACCCGCTTGCAACATTGTTGCCACGGGTAATTGAAGGCACACTTCACACAGGGGAGGTCTGGTTGTTCGGTAGTTTCATTCCCTTAGTTTACTCGAATGATTCTACCGAACAATCGGACAAATACATTTCTTTTAAACACATATAAAACTGGCAGGTTATACGAATACAGTTATTCACACGGTATTTGGTAGGACAGCCCAGGGCCATCTGCTACACTGCTCCCCCTTGCCCACAAGCCGGCATACACAGTCTGATCCAACACGGATCGGCTTGGGGAGGTCCGGGGGCTTACGGATCATTTTTCTAGGTCAGTTTGTCTTGACAACCCGTCAGCATTTCCATTCTGCTTACCCGGGCGGTACTGAATAATATAATCAAAGGGCTGCAGCGCCAAGCTCCAGCGCAGCAGCCTAGCATTGTCCCCAGCCACCCGGTTCAGCCATACCAACGGGTTGTGATCCGTGAGCAAGGAAATGGGCTGTCCATACAGATAGGGCGGCAGTTTCTTTAAGGCCCACACCACAGCCAGGCATTCCTTTTCGATGGCGGCGTAGCTTACTTCTCGAGGTAAGAGTTTGCGACTGATGTAAGCCACGGGATGTTCTCCGCCATCGGCCCCGACTTTGCTCAGTACTGCCCCCAATCCAAACATAGAAGCGTCTGTGTGAACAAGAAATCGTTTAGTTGGATTGGGAGCTGCCAAGACAGGGGCATTTATCAGTGCATTTTTCAGGTGTTGGAATGCCTGCTCACACTCCGGGGTCCAGTTCACTTGGCGGGGAAGGTTCTTACGGGTCAGGTCAGTGAGGGGTTTGGCCAGGGCGCTATAATTGGGGACAAACTTTCTGTAATACCCCGCTGTCCCTAGAAACGCTAAAACGTGGGTCTTAGTCCTAGGGGTGGGCCACTGGGCTACGGCCTCTACTTTGGCGGGTTCGGGCTTCTGTTTGCCGCACCCCACTCTATGTCCCAGGTACTGTACCTCAGCCATCCATATGCTGCACTTGGCCGGTTTCAGGGTCAAACCAGCTTCCCTAATCCTGTCTAGTACAGCTCCTATATGGGCCAAGTGTAAAAATAGCAATATCGTCCAGGTAGGCACAGGTATAGTCCTGGAACCCATCCAGGAGTCGATCCACCATCCTCTGGAAAGTAGCTGGGGCGTTTTTCATCCCAAATGGCATGACCTTAAACTGGTACAAGCCAAATGGGGTGACAAAGGCCGACTTCGGGATGGCGTCTGGGGCCAGGGGAATTTGCCAATATCCTTTAAGTCAAGAGTAGTGAGGTATTGGCCTCTGGCCATCCTGTCCAGTAGTTTGTTTATCCGTGGCATAGGATAGGCATCGGACACGGTTTTCTCGTTCAATCTCCTGTAGACCACGCAGAAGCGAGTCGTACCATCTCGCTTCGGCACGAGGACTACAGGAGAAGCCCATGGACTATCTGAGGGCTCAATCACCCCCAGTTGGAGCATCTCATCGATCTCCTTGCGCATGTTTTCCCTCACCGCTTCTGGGATGCGGTAGGGGGTCTGGCGCATGGGTAGTTGCCCTGGGGTCTCGACTCGGTGAGTGGCCAGAGGGGTGTATCCAGGTACATTAGAGAACGTGTCTCGTTTCTCCTCTAATAGCCGCTGTACATCGATCCACTCCTGTGGGCTCAGCCGATCTCCCAGTGCAACCTCCCCTAAATCCCCAGATAACTTCCCATCTCCCAGCAAATCGGGAAGTGATAAGCTGTCAAACTCCTCAGAGTTGGGCGCACATATGGCGGTTACCTCCTCGCGCGCTCCTGGTAGGGCTTCATCATGTTCACATGGAGCATGCGTCGCCCTCCATTCCCTGTGCAGGGGCCTATGATATAGGTGGTGTCACATCTCTGTTCCACCACCTTATATGGTCCCTGCCAGGCGGCCTGTAGCTTGTCATGTCGGACCGGTTTTAAAATTAGCACTTTCTGCCCGACTTGAAAGCTACAGTCCTTGGCTCCCCGATCATACCACGTGCGCTGGCGAGTCTGTGCCGCCTGAAGGTTTTCCCTTACCGTCCTAGTCAACGCTTCCAGGCGGTCTCGAAAGGCCAGCACGTATGGTATGATGGGAGTGCCATCTGCGCTCCGGTCTCCCTCCCAATGCTCTCTAATAAGATCTAAGGGACCTCTGACCCTCCTCCCAAACAGCAGTTCAAACTGAGAAAACCCTGTGGATTCCTGCGGCACCTCCCGGTATGCGAACAGGAGATGTGGCAGGAATCGCTCCCAGTCCTTGTGGGTCTCTGCGAAGGTTCGGAGCATCTGCTTCAAGGTACCATTGAACCGTTCACAGAGCCCATTAGTCTGGGGGTGGTAAGGGGCACTGATAATAGGCTTAATGCCACAGATCCTCCAGAGGTGTTGGGTGAACTCTGCGGTAAATTGGGTACCCTGATCCGAGATAATTTCCCTGGGTAATCCCATCCGGGAAAATATCCGCGACCGTTTCAGCGTGGATGTTAGTCAGAGCCACTGCCTCTGGATATCTAGTGGCATAATCTACTACTGTTAAGATATACCTTTAACCTGACGGGCTAGCTTTCTTGAGGGGGCCTATCAAATCTACCGCTATACGGCTAAAGGGTTCCTCAATTATGGGTAGGGGGTGGAGCTTCGCCTTCCTTCGGTCTCCCCTTTACCCTACCCTCTGGCAGGTATCGCACGTAGTGCAATATCTGCATACTTCCTGGCTGAAACCTGGCCAGAAGAAATTTCGAGTCAGTCTGTACCTAGTGCGACTGACCCCCAGATGTCCGGATAGCGGAATATCATGCGGTATCCGGAGTAACTCAGCTCGGTACCGCTGCGGCACCACTAGCTGCCTCATCACTATCGGGTCTGACCCAACGATCTGCTTGTCTGTTTCTCTGTATAAAAGCTGCTTATCCCAGACAAATCTCTCTCCCTCCCCCCCGGGTGAGCCCGTGACAACCTTGTCCCTATATACTTGAAGCGTAGGGTCTGTTACTACTTCGGCTGCAAATTCATTAGGTGGGGCCCAGGGAACACATTCTAAGGAAGGGGAAGGGTCTCTTACCTGGACCTCCGGCAGTGTGTTGTAGTCCTGGGTGCGGGCCTGTTGTCGGGTGACCACAGGGTGTGCTTCTCCTGTGGTGGGCGTCTGGGTCTCAAAAGCAGATGTGAGTCTCCCCAGATCGTTCCCCAATAAAACCTCCACCGGTAACTGCGGCATCAACCCCACCTCCACGTGTCCTGACCCCGCTCCCCAATGTAAATGTACCCTTGCTGTAGGTAGCCGGTACACTGCTCCCCCGGCTACCCTGACGGCCACAGTTTTACTTAGTTTTGCCTGATCCAAAACCAGGTCGCTCTACCAGGGTGATAGTGGCTCCCGAGTCCCGTAGCCCTCGGACTGCTTTACCCTCCAGGTATACGGTCTGTCTGTGATGTTGCAGATTATCAGTATTGGCCTGGACAGGATCCGCCTCGTGCAGTACCTCCCACTGTTCCACGGTGGTAATGGGAACGGCTGAACCATATGGTGTGGCCACCATATCCTGGTAGTGGTGGGCTGTGGCTGCTCTTGGTGGTGGTGGGCCTGGACTGATCCAGGTGGAACGATCCCGCAGCTGTGGGCATTCCCTTTTATAATGTCCCCACTTCTGGCAGTGATGACAGGGGCCCGAAGTGGGCTGACGGAACCGTGGCTGTGCAGCAGGTGGTGGTAGTGGTCTTGGTGGGGTTGGGGTGTAAGTGGTTCCCCCAAAGGTTTTAAATGTGGCTTTTGTTGCCTGCGTGCATCCAGATACTCATCTGCCTTCCTGGCAGCTTCGGTGAGGGATGTAGGGTTTCTGTCCCTTACCCATTCCTGGACCTCGCTGGTTACTCCCTCATAGAACTGCTCCATCAGAATCATCTGGATTACATCCTCCATGGACCGTGCCTTGCTAGCTTGCACCCACCCGAGTGCTGCCCTTTGTAATCTGCATGCCCACTCTGCGTGTGAGTCTTTCTCCACCTTCTTTAAATCCCTGAATCTCCGCCGGTATGCTTCCAGTGTTATAGCATACCTGGCCAGTATAATTTATTTTACTTTGTTGTAATTCCGTATTTACTCATTAGGTACAGTACGATATGCCTCTGCTGCCCTCCCAGTTAACTTTCCGGCCAAAATGGGTACCCAGTCCTCTGCGCTGATTTTATGCAGTGCACACAGTCTCTCAAAGTCTTGCAGAAAAGCGTCTATGTCTTCCTCTGCCTCCACATATGTTTTAAAAGCCTGGTATGGTATCTTGGACTTACCTTCTTGTGGCACATTTCTTGCAGAGCTGTGTTCTGGAGCTGCTGTCGTCTGTTTCCTTAAGATAAATTCTTGGACCTCTTTCATAGTCTTTGAAATAATTTCCTCTGAGGGGATTTCCCCATAAAAAGACAGCCTGAATCGAACCTGCCTCTGGAACTCCAACTGTTCCTGTGTTTCTCCCGGATCCCTCTGTTCGGGAACCAAATCGCCATCCATTCGGTACTCTGCCATAAGTTCAGTAATGAGTACCGCTTTCTTCTTGCTGCTAGCTTGTATACCCCTTGCCTCTAGGATGTCCTTCAGCGTGGAGCGTTTTAGTGTAGTAAAATCAATCTCCATCCGTACTCCATTTATGCTTGTTCCTCTGTGAGTCTGGATCCCAGCGCTGCCAACCAATGTAGCGGAGGTACGATATTCTCCAGGTTATCTCCGCTTATAATCCAAGTGAGACTCAGGAACAAGGCAATTATAAATCCACAGGCAAGGTTTCCAGCAGGTAAAGTAATATAGCAGTATTCCAACAGCAATCCCAATAACTGGACTACACACAGTTTCAGGAGCAGACTCACAATCTTCATTCCACAGTGCCTTATAAAGCATGCTCCAATGCAAGGGAGGCGTTTTCAACAATTATTACAGTACCCAATCTGGGAATAGTAACCTCCCACCCCTCTCCTCCCCTCAGATTACATCATAATCCCCTTTACACTGTACTCAGATTCCCCCAGTTCCTGGATGTACCCCAGGAATCCCCTTGTTCGGTTGTTTCTGTCCACCGAACGAGGGGCCGTTCGGTAGTTTGGACCTGTACGGACCGGGCTGGTGGAGGTCTCAGCGGTGTTCGCCTAGTCGAGTGTCCGATTTGGGTTCCAGACACTCGACGGCAAAACACTGCTATTCGGGAGTTTGCAAAATGGCCGCCACCACGTGTTTGTTTCCCGAATGGCGGCCACCCGGAGACAAAGGACCTACCACATAGCTTGTTAATTACCCGCTTGCAACATTGTTGCCACGGGTAATTGAAGGCACACTTCACACAGGGGAGGTCTGGTTGTTCGGTAGTTTCATTCCCTTAGTTTACTCGAATGATTCTACCGAACAATCGGACAAATACATTTCTTTTAAACACATATAAAACTGGCAGGTTATACGAATACAGTTATTCACACGAAATTTGGTAGGACAGCCCAGGGCCATCTGCTACACAGTAAGACACAACCCGGACATCATGGGAGTGGAAAGGAGTGGAACACACCACAAGATCGCGGCCTACGCCGATGATCTCCTATTTTTCATCACAAACCAAGAGATATCACTCCCCAATATAATAAAAGCCTTTTTAAGAATACGGTGCAATCTCCAACATGAAAATAAACTTTGCAAAATCATATATCCTTAAAGGGAAACTCCAGTGCCAGGAAAACAATCCGTATTCCTGGCACTGCAGGTCCCCTCTCCCTCCCACTCCCCAATCCCGGTTGCTGAAGGGTTGAAAATCCCTTCAGTAACTTACCAGAGGCAGCAACGATGTCCCACATCACTGCTTCTTCCTCCGTGCTGCTCCTCCCTGTGATTGCGTCGGCCAGTGGGCGAGACTGATCCCGCCCACCGGCCGGGGAGACATAATGTGCATGCGAGGCAATGCCGCGCATGCATGTAGCGGAGTAGCAAGAGTTAAGGCACGAACTCTCCGCTGATAACCAAGATTCAGCATCCAGAACACAGGTAGTGTAGTATAATTCCTTTCCCAATGACTAGACGACACTTAGTCTGGCAGTCAATTGAGGGCTTTATTGAAAAGTCACCAAATTTATACGGTTTTCCCTGCACAGGATTTCCAGACTGATCCAGCAGGGGTTTTAATCAGGTGAACTGTGTGGAAAACTGACCATGCAAGGTCGTTTCCCAGCATCCCCTGCTGTATAAGGACAGTGATGACATCAGCAGGCACAGATAATTATATTAACAGTTGGTACAGAAAAATGTAGTATTTTACATTAAAATGCATAACTTGTACAATTTCCCACAGATTCTACCGAATGACCCCTCATTAGATTGCAGGGATCTGAATGTACAATCTCACGAATTACCGCTCAGATCCCTGCAGAAATAGCCAAACGCCATACAGAATACTGTTTTAATTGAACCAGGTCTTAATGGAGAGATTACACGAAATGAAGCATTTTGGCGAAAGAGCGAATCTCCTCGTGACCGATTTTAGTTCCAGGCACTTGACGACCAAACACCGCTGAACTTTTAGCGAACAAAGATGGCCACCGCCACGTGTTCGGCATACGAACGGCGGCCACCCACGAAAACCATTAACATCAACTGAAACAATGTTGCATTCCATTAATGAGAGACACACAACCTCATTGGTGTGGTCTCTCATTCGGTAGTTAGGGAGTTTCCCGAACAGTGTTGCAGATTACTGTTTGGGAAACGGATGCTTTATCCACATAGCTTAACAATAGGGGGTACGGCCATTTTAAAGTCCCGAACACAGTTTATGATAAGAAAGTCTTTTACAGTCCCAAGTGGCGAGGTTTGCCACAATGCACATTAGAGCTCCCCATAGGAAAGCATTGAAAATGCTTTTCAATGCTTTCCTATGGGGAAATGAGCGACACTGGAAGTCCTCACACAGCGTGAGGATGTCCAGTGACGCTCTAGCACAGATTTTCTGTGCTAGAAACCAGGAAGTGCCCTCTAGTGGCTGGTGTTATCCCCACATTTCCTGGCTTGGACATGTTCAGGTAGCTAAAATTAACTTTCTCCCACGACTCCTCCATACCATATTGATCCCACAGACATACTTCAACTCCCTTTGCAGGGTGCTTGGTGACTTTGTCTGGAATGGGAAGAGGCCCAGGCTAAAATTCTCGCAACTTACACAACCCAAGGAAAGAGGGGTTCTGGCGCTACCGGATTTCCACCTCTATTATGCCGCATGCCACCTCCTCAAAATCTTGGAATGGTCAAAAACCAACGTTCGTAAACTGTGGAAGACCATAGAGGAGGCGGACTTGGTGGTCCCCATAGCCCTCATCCCGTGGTTGCCGAGGGGATTCTGGGGGGAAAGCACCCTTGTATGTGAAGGCCACCCTACAGGTTTGGCACAGGATGACGGACCAGTGACGGACAGGATGACCCATCACCGCTCCTTCCACTGACACACAATGCGGACTTTCCAGGCATTCAGGGACCTTCTCCCAGACCTGCTACCTAGGCTACACCACATACACACAAACCGATGGGACGGAGGGCTCTCTCCGACATCGTGGGAGATTCCACCCCGACTTTCTCACAGGTCTATAAATATGCCCAATTGACCAGCTACTTTAAGACCCTGCCGCAGGGCCAGGCTCTGCAGCGCGCCCCTTCAGCATTTGAACAGAGTTGCATTGACCCGGAACCTCTCCCTCACGGAGTATCCTTCCTATACTCCACACTACAGGCACTCATCTCAGTCGAAGCGCCTGGGTTCAAGGGGAAGTGGTTGGCTTCAGCGACGGGGAATGGGAGAAAATATGCTTTCTAACACACGATGCTTAGTTTTTAGCAAAAGACAAGAATCACCTTACAAATTGCTTACACATTGGTACCGCACCCCAGACATCATGCACAGGATATCCCCGGAGCACCGAGCGCTGTGCTGTAGATGTGGGGTTGAGGCAGGGACAACCCTACATATATGGTGGGAATGCGACAAGATAAAACCTTTCTGGAAGGGGATACACGGAATGCTGCAGGAGTTTGCAGACCAGCCGCCCCCCTTCGACCCTGCTGCAATGCTCCTCCACCACACAACTACACCGAGCAATAGATACAAAAGATCAATCACCATTAGGATACTCAAAGTAGCGTAACAGCTCATACCACAACACTGGAAAAGTGCAGACACACCCACACTGGGCCGGTGGTTTACCCAAATGGAAGATTTGAGGGAGACAGAGGACATACACATGACATCCTCTGACAAATCACAACAATACTTAGACATATGGACTCGTTGGCTTTGCAGGGTTCACAGGTAAACTCCACTATTGAGCCGCCACACTTCCCGGGCTACCACACACCCCATAGGGTCAGTACCCAAATTCTAGACATGACCGGATGACGAAAACATGCACTGACTTCTCCCCCTGTGTCTCCCCCCCACCCCCCCAGACTGTGCTCACCCTGACTGGAAAGAACACTGAAGGCGACCCAGGGGACAGCCTACATACCAAAAATCAAGTGATAGACCGTCTCAAGCAAGCCCTGCACAAACATAGGACACAAGACGGCAGACAACTGCAAGAGCCTTAGGTGGTCCCTCCCAAGGTACCCTAGACCCCCCCCCATTCCCCCAAACCTGCACAAACTGCAGCGGTCGACACTCCATACCTACGCCCCGCAACTATGGGACCGACACTCGTAATCCCACCTCGCCACACCAATGACCTTCCCCCCTCCCCTCCCCATGGTACCACATACCCCATCCTACCCACCAGACCCCGATACCGCCACATGGTAATACAGCATTACCAAATGATATAAATCTTTAGATCACTCTCAGGCATTATTACCTGTCAAGGTCTGTTTCATTTTATGCTGAAGGGACCTGCGTGTCCAATGAAGACAGTACAATGTTATAATTCAGAGACCTGCAAGTCTCCTGCAATGACTGCGAAAGACACATCAGAGGCCTGCAGGCCTCATACGACAATGTTTCTTTGGGGACCTGCGCGTCCCACCCCTGTTTATGATTCTGCAATCTCAGATGTGTTTTGAATCTTGAAATCTGACAATAAAAATATATTTACAAAAAAAAAGTTTATGAATTCTTGCCCTCCGTTTACACTGCAGGGTAGCTCATTGATATCTATTACCGTAGAAGAGATTTAACTGGCTTTACATAAAGTTAACTTACTGCTATGTACACACATTCAGTCTATCTCGTTGTAACGTATTTCCAATTGTCAAATCATTCATGGATTCCCATATTCAAATTTTGTGGCTAACAGGAATCATTTGCAACTATTTTTCTACGATGTGTCAGACACTTCGGCAGCATGTATATATACAATATGCAAAATACCTCTTTGACTTTTTTTGTAATACCGTTCAATAAGGAATTTTGCCTTTACCAACAAAGTGTTATTACACCCAAGGGGTTAAAACACATATTGTTTTTAGCTCCACCTATATTTTTATATTCATTCACTGATTGGAGAATGGATATTGTGGCGGTATTGCCTAAACTGTGAATTGCCTTGTTTCTTTTGCGTATGGATGTGCCTTCTAGGATGTGTGTTCACCCTCTTTCCTATCTCTTTTTCTTAAATTTTGCCTATAAAATCCTGCACTACACCTTTTGACCGACCGGGGGGCGCCTCAGTTAGAACGTTTACTTAGAATGTTCACACCTCGCTAACGAGGTGTGTAAAACCACAGACAGCAAGGGAATGAGTGGCGTGTGCTTCCCTAGGATGGCCGCGGGTTCGTGTTTCCGAATGCCCACCAGGGGGAGCATTCCTCTCCCGAACAGTGCCGGATCACCCTGATACTCCAATTAGAACGTTCACACCTCGCTAACGAGGTGTGAAAACCACAGACCACAGGGGAACGAGCGACTCGTGCCACCCCTGGGTGGCCACCGGTTCGTATTACCGAAGGCCCACCAGGGGAAGCATTTGTCTCCCGTACGGCCTGTGTATGCTGACTTTGATCCCGGTGTCAGGGATCACCCTACCCGCTCCCAATGGAGCTATAATCACTTCTCCTTTCCCTCGTTGTGCTCGTACCCTCATCCCGGTCTCTCACCTGGGAGCTACGAGGTTTGCTCGTGGCTGCCCAGGAAAGGGACACGCGGCAGGCCGGCGGGTCCCTGGGGCTGCGAGTCAGCCTCGCGACCACAGGGCTCCCGCTGGCCGCATGGAAGTCCATGCCGACCAATGGGAGGCGGAGCGCCAATTCAAACTGGGTTCACACCACTCTCCTGGTTGGTCGGCATGAACAAAGCACTGATTGTTCGCCGCAGGGAGCGAGCGACCAATCCGAGTAGGAGCGCTCATTCAAACTGGGTTTCGCGCCCGTCCATCTGATTGGGCGGCGAAGCCCTCCCATCCCTGGGCGCTGATCAGCGGATTGGTGACATTGGGTTTCAAGCCCTATCTTCTGATTGGGCCGCGAAACCCCCAACCTCCGCAGGCACGGATTGGTGCAACAGAGTTGGCACGATTTGGATCGCGCCATTTCGGCTGATTGGTCATTGCTTGGTTTAGGCGCGAAGTTTGAATTCACCAGCCTAAAACCAGGCAACACCATGAAACTGATTCCAGGGATGTACAGATCCTTGAGCCCCAGACCTCCGACGCTGATATCTCTGGCTCTGTACATCCGATCACCTCACTTTTTGCAGGGATCCCAGATGGGAATCAGGGCTATTCCACATATGAAATGTAACCCTGTACCCCCTTCCTGTCCCAGGGCACCGAGCCCTAAAGTTCATCCCCCTGTATGTGAAGTGTACTCATGCGTGTCCCTGTGTCCTGTTAGTATCTCCCAGAGCGGGAGATGGTTATCAGTTCCCCAGCCCCCTCCTGTAAGTGTGTTTGTGTTGGGCTGGATGGATACCCCCCTGCGGGGGTCTGTGCATAAAAAGCTGTGTGTCAAATATACATTGTATCCTGGAACTGTGTCCCGTCCTGTTACTGGCAAAATGGGTCTGACCTACTCTAAACAAAGGGGATAACCCTCCAAGTTACCCAGGTCCCGCTACAGATATCTAATCATGGAAAGAGGTGCCTTATTTAAACCTCTGCCCCACTAGATTCTGGAAGAGCCTTAATGGCGAAAGGCATGTACATTACTAGTATGGTGTTGGCTTAGTGATAAGGGATGACGTGCTTTAACAGTATTTGACAATACCACCCATGCTTTATTTATTTTATTCCGCTCTTTATTTTTATTTTTTTATTTTTTCCTCGTTTCGTTTTCCTGGTTTTTCACCAACCTTATGTTGATTTAAACCGCATTTAGAACTACTTATTTAGCCGAGAGGAGGGGGTGACTAGGAGCATTTTGTAACGGGTGTGTCACGTCTAAACATTTGTTATGAAGGAACACAACTGCAGATTTCTTATAGTTTGAATATTTATTATAAAAAGTAAAAGGTATTGACTTTAATTCCAATTTACAGGTACTGTAGCTTTAAGTAATAAACGATAACTGAAGTCCACAATTATAGGCACTGTAGCTTTAAGTAGTAAACGATAACTGAAGTCCACAATTATAGGCACTGTAGCTTTAAGTAGTAAACGATAACTGAAGTCCACAATTATAGGCACTGTAGCTTTAAGTAGTAAACGATAACTGAAGTCCACAATTATAGGCACTGTAGCTTTAAGTAGTAAACGATAACTGAAGTCCACAATTATAGGCACTGTAGCTTTAAGTAGTAAACGGTAGTAATTAGCAGAGACTGAATCAGAAAGAGTCCTTTAGTAGTATTAATGATTTAGGTGAAAGAAGTTACAATAGCTGTTCCATAGACTTTAACTGAAGCAAGACAGATGCAGCTAACTGAGACAAAGTATGAGTTGAAGTTAGCTGTAACGGGTTTGTTTTAACGAAGGACCTTGGAGACAGGAAATAACAGCTTTGAGATGCAACGCTTATCACAGAGGTTTTACTTAGCTTCCGGCACATAGAACACTGGTTCCCGAGATCTCCTCAGAGGCGGTTTATCCTGAATGGAGAGAGTTCAGCTTTAGTCGTGGATGAGGAAAGGTGAAGGGAACTTGAAGTCTTCCAGTCCGGTCCGGTAACAGAGGGCTTTCACAACGATGTTGCAGCCGGTTCGTGAGTACGGAACGTAGTTCAATAATCCAGCGTCGATCAGCTGGTGCGGTCGGATTAAATAGGGAGACTGTGTCATAAAGAGGTGTGGCTAAGCTCCGTGGAACCAGGAAGTAAGAGAATACCATAATTAAGGCATGACAGGGTGCCCTCGAAGGCACAGCAGAGCAGGGAAGCTAGTTTATTACAAGTTTATTTATCCTCATTACTATTTCGATCTACTGCAGGGCTTTCTCCTTGCTCTACCACTATATCTCCTTATCTCCGTTTTTTGTTTCTCCTCTCCTGGCTAATTGAACATGCTACAATTGTAACTTCTATCCTTTCAGTTACAAAACTTTGTAGCACACTTAGTTTCCCACTTTGCAGTACATGATATAATCATCCAACTATCACTGAATTTCAGTGAAATAATATTGGATATTTATACATTTTATGATTCCTTTTTATCATTTTTTTTCCAAATTATATTTATTTAGATAGCTTTTCAATTATTTCTTATACTCGCTCTTTTTGTTTGGAGGATTTTTTTCTCCTATTATAGGAAGTAGATATACCTGCTACCTAGTATTACGTAGAATTGCTACAACTGAGACCTAGCACTTTTACCAAACATTTTATATATATATATTATTAAAAGTTACGTTTTATTTGGGTTACTTTTTGCACACAGGGGTTTATCTTCTAAACGGTTTACCTTCTGTTTTTTCTTTTCTTTACTACAGTTGAAGTTAATCTAGTTAATTGAGACCCCCATGACGAGCCTTATTTAGCATAATGGCACAGTTCAGAACCCCCAATGGGCCCTAGATTTTTTTGCCTGGCCATCTGAACTCCCTCTTCACCCCCCATGACCCCCTAGGTTAGGGGTCGTTGCTCGACTGATATACACCACACACCCTCTATAAGCTCCCTAGACAAAACTATGGCCCTACCAGACATCTCCCCAACCAAGTCTTAATCCCTACAGCCCAGCCACAAAGGAGGCGGCTGACTTCACTGCCAAACTGCTGGCTGCAAGGAGAGCAAGGTAGGTTGCAGTGATATTAAGCATCCGAATCCCAAGCCACAGGCAGTGGGTAGGGGCAAAATTTACTAATACTAAGTAATTTTTACTTAGTATTAGTAAATGTGTCTGAAAGACCAATTTAGGTCTTTCAGTCTTTTGGTAGATAACTCCCTAATACCGTGGGAATTAGGGAGTTATCTACTAAGCAGCTGCAAGAGAAGTGCCGAAGTGAACCGAAGTGCTGACGTCCCGAATTTCAGAATGCAGAACCGACCTGAAAATTTCCCCATGCACATCCCTACTTCTTGTTGGATATGATAAGACTTGCTAATGTGGTATATAAGCATTGTTGCCAACATTTGAAAAAAATTCCAGGGACACTTTGCAACACAGCTATCAATTACTACCTTGAAAATGTACCACATCCACTTTGTCCAGCCCACATAATCCCCGCCTACTTATCATAGTGCAGATTACAGTGTCTACTCAATAAACAGATAATTACAGGAAATTGAGATGGTAATGTTAAAATTAAGGCCAAAGTAGGCGAGTTGGAAAAATTATCCCACTCAATTGCACTATTTCGACCTAAAGTTTAAAGGTCCTATCTCAATTCCCTGCAATTCTCTCTTTACTGATACAGTATACAGGTACACAGTAAGCTCACTGATACACAAACTCAAAGACAGACAAGTTCACTGACACAAAACACAAACTCACTGACAGACAAAACTCTGACTCACACACAAGCTTACTACAGACAAACTAACTAGTATAGACACACAAGGCTCACTACAGACAAGCTCAGTGACACACACAAGCTGACTAAATAGAGTCTCACTGACACACATAAGCTCACTAAATACAAGCTTACTGACACACACATGCCCACTACAGACAAGCTTACTGAAAGACACAACTTACTACACACTGAATACAGTCACAGACTGCTGAACACATTAACACAGACTACTTAATACACGCACACACACACACAGACAAACTGCTGAGTACACACAGTACACTGAATACACACACAAAAACACAGAGACTGCTGAATACACAGAGAGACTGTTGAACTCTAGTGATATACCAAACTGTTCGCCGGCGAATAGTTCCTGGCAAACATAGTGTGTTCGCGTTCGCCACGGCGGGCGAACACATGCGCGGTTCGATCCGCCCCCTATTCGTCCTCATTGACTAAACTTTGACCCTGTGCCTGTCACGATTCGGGGAACCCAACACGCTAACACACACAGAAAAGGTGCAGTACCGGACCTTAGAGTGGCCGGGCTCAGCACACACAGAATAGTCAGGAGACAAGCCGAGTAAGGGGAACCAGAAGACAGGATAACGAGAAACAAGCCGAGGTCAAAGGGTAGGAGAAAGTCACAAAGTCAGATTAACAAACCAGAGAGTACGTAACCAGAAAACACAAGTTCAGTATCAATACTAGCAAGCAAAGACCACAACAGGGCAGGGAGGAACAGGAAAGGTAAGTATTTAAACCATCAGGTTAATTCTGATTGGATAATTTCCAATCAGAATTAACAATCACACGTGGGAGATATCTAAACCTCCCACTGTGATTGAGGCACTGTGCCTTTAACGCCGGGTCAGGTGACTGACCCCGGCATGTCATATCTTGGGCGGTCTCCCAGCGTGCAGCATCATGCATGCTGCTGCTGGGGGACGTGGAGGAAGACGCGGGCGGCATCCGAGGCTGGAGGGATGCCGCTCGCTGAGCCCACGTGGAGGAGGGGACCGCGGACGGCTGTACGGTGAGTACTGCGAGCGGAGTGCAGCCTCCCCTCGCAGCCACCCGCGGGATCCAGACAGTGCCTCACAGTCAGCAGACACATTCCAGCCAATCAGCAGCAGACCCTCCCTTCCAGACCCTCCCACCTCCTGTACAGCATCCATTTTAGATTCATTCTGAAGCTGCATTCTTCGATAGAGGAGGGAAAGTGTAGCTGCTGCTCCTTTGATAGGGAAATGTATATCTAGGCTAGTGTATTCAGTGTCCACTACAGTCCTGAAGGACTCATCTGATCTCTGCTGTAAGGACAGCACCCCAAAAAGCCCTTTTTAGGGCTAGAACATCAGTCTGCTTTTTGTTTATTTTTGTTTTTTTGTGTAATCTAATTGCAGTTGCCTGCCTGCCTGCCAGCTTCTGTGTCAGGCTAACAATGGATACTGTGCCCACTTGCCCAGTGCCACCACTCATATCTGGTGTCACAATAGCTTGCATTTAAAAAACAAAAAAATGTTTTCACTGTAATAGATTGAATAGCAGTTAGTTGTCTGCAAGCGTCTGTGTGTCAGGCCTACAGAGTGTACTCTGCCAACCTCTGCCAGTGCACAGTGCCACTCATATCTAGTGTCACAATAGCGTGCATTTAAAAACAAAAAAAAATGTTTTCACTGTTATAGATTGAATAGCAGTTAGTTGTCTGCAAGCGTCTGTGTGTCAGGCCAACAGCGTGTACTCTGCCAACCTCTGCCAGTGCACATTGCCACTCATATCTGGTGTCACAATAGCGTGCATTTAAAACAAAAAAACTTTTTTCACTGTTATAGATTGAATAGCAGTTAGTTGTCTTCAAGCGGGTGTGTCAGGCCTACAGCGTGTACTCTGCCAACCTCTGCCAGTGCACATTGCCACTCATATCTGGTCTCACAGTAGCTTGCACGCATAGTACCACTAGTCCAAAAAAAGGCAGGCAGAGGCAGGCCACCCCGCAGGGGCCGTCGTGGTCGTGGTGCTGTGATTCCCTTTTGCTCTAGAATAATGCCCAATTTTCAGAGGCGACATACCCTGAACTTGAAAAGTTCTGAGGACATAGTTGACTGGCTAACACAGGACACCCAATCTTCTACAGCTTCCGCTCGGAACCTTGACGCACCATCTTCCTCCAGCATAGCTTCGGGCACCTCTCAAGATACCACTCACCCGCCTGCCACCACCACCAACACTAGCACCACAGCCGCTTCACTTTATCTGTCAGAGGAGTTATTTACACATCCGTTTGAAGAAATTAGTGATGCGCAACAATTATTGGCAGAGGATGTAGATAACAGAGATATGTCTCAGTCAGGCAGCATTACACACATGGACGTACGGTGTGATGATGATGATGTTGTGCCCGTTGCTGCTTCCTTTGCTGAGTTGTCAGATACAAGTGAAACGGTTGATGATGACGATGCGTCCATGGATGTCAAGTGGGTGCCCGCTCGGCAAGAAGAAGAACAGGGCCAAAGTTCAGATGGGGAGACAGAGAGGAAGAGGAGACGAGTTGGAAGCAGGGGGAGGTCGTCGCAAGGAGCTAGTGGCACAGTCAGACAGCATGCATCGGCACCCGGGGTCAGCCCGACAGCACGCCAATCAATGCATGCTGTGTCCACCACCAGAATGCCGTCATTGCAGAGCTCAGCAGTGTGGCATTTTTTTTGTGTGTCTGCCTCTGACAACAGCGATGCCATTTGCAACCTGTGCCAAAAGAAACTGAGTCGTGGGAAGTCCAACACCCACCTAGGTACAACTGCTTTGCGTAGGCACATGATCGCACATCACAAACACCTATGGGATCAACACATGAGTACAAGCAGCACACAAACTCAAAGCCGCCGTCCTCCTCCTGGTCCAGCATCTTCAGTCACGTCAACCACTGCTGTCCTCCTTGCCCCTTCTCAAACATCCGCCACTCCGTCTCTCGCCTTGAGCAGTTCCCGC
This sequence comes from Pelobates fuscus, assembly GCF_036172605.1. Lineage (NCBI taxonomy): Eukaryota > Metazoa > Chordata > Amphibia > Anura > Pelobatidae > Pelobates > Pelobates fuscus. The sequence continues at coordinate 175,492,098 of NC_086320.1, read as the reverse complement.
TCATCTGCCCACAGTCAGGTGTCTGTCAAGGACATGTTTGAGCGTAAGAAGCCAATGTCAGAAAGTCACCCCCTTGCCCAGTGTCTGACAGCTGTCTTGTCCAAACTATTAGCCCACCAGCTTTTACCATACAAGGCGTTCAAAAAATTTGTGGCTATTGGGACACCGCAGTGGAAGGTACCCAGACGAAATTTATTTTCACAAAAGGCAATCCCCAACCTGTACTCGATTGTGAAAAAGGAAGTAATGGCATGTCTAGCACACAGTGTTGGGGCAAGGGTCCATCTGACCACTGATACCTGGTCTGCAAAGCACTGCGCATTGGGTAAACCTGCTGACGGCTGCCAAGCATGGAATGCGTGGCTCTGCAGAGGAGTTGGTGACACCATCACGACTCGCAGGCAGGCCTGCTGCCACCTCCTCTACTCCTCCTACTCCATCCTCTTCCATAACCTCCTCGGCTGAGTCCTCTTCTGCTGCTGCGTCTTGCTCCACATCAACGGCAAACCCCCAGCTCCCCAGGTACTATTCCACATCCCAGATACGGCAGTGTCACGCCGTCTTGGGTTTGACTTGCTTGAAAGCAGAGAGTCACACCGGACAAGCACTCCTGTCCGCCCTAAACACACAGGTGGAAAAGTGGCTGACTCCGCAGCAGCTGGATATTGGCAAAGTGGTTTGTGACAACGGAGCTTTTTAAGTCCTACGCATCGCCACAGCCCTTCGGGATCCACCCTCAGAGAACGACTCGACCGACAGGTAGCAGACTACCTCGCCTTAACTGCAGATATCGACACTCTGAGGAGCGATGAACCCCTTGACTACTGGGTGTGCAGGCTTGACCTGTGGCCTGAGCTATCCCAATTTGCGATAGAACTTCTGGCCTGCCCCGCTTCAAGTGTCCTGTCAGAAAGGACCTTCAGTGCAGCAGGAGGTATTGTCACTGAGAAGAGAAGTCGCCTAGGTCAAAAAAGTCTAGATTACTTCACCTTTATTAAGATGAATTGGGGATGGATCCCGAAGGGACTGACAGTGGGCGATACATTCGACTAAAAAAGGCCTGATGAGATGAGCTGCCTTGGGCTACAAATGGTGACCCTATGTAGGAGGAACAGTCCCTATTCTGCTCTGTGTCAGTGTGTATCAGGGTCCCTGAGGACAGGTGTCAATCCATATCTGCCAAGTGACCCTATGTAGGGGGAACAGTCCCTATTCTGCTTTGTGTCAGTGTGTATCAGGGTCTCTGAGGACAGGTGTCAATCCATATCTGCCAAGTGACCCTATGTAGGAGGAACAGTCCCTATTCTGCTCTGTGTCAGTGTATAAGGGTCCCTGAGGACAGGTGTCAATCCATATCTGCCAAGTGACCCTATGTAGGGGGAACAGTCTCTATTCTGCTCTGTGTCAGTGTGTATCAGGGTCTCTGAGGACAGGTGTCAATCCATATCTGCCAAGTGATCCTATGTAGGAGGAACAGTCCCTATTCTGCTCTGTGTCAGTGTGTATCAGGGTCCCTGAGGACAGGTGTCAATCCATATCTGCCAAGTGACCCTATGTAGGAGGAACAGTCGCTATTCTGCTCTGTTTCAGTGTGTATCAGGGATCCTTAGGATAGGTGTCAATCCATATCTGCCAAGTGACCCTATGTAGGGGGAACAGTCCCTATTCTGCTCTGTGTCAGTGTGTATCAGGGATCCTTAGGATAGGTGTCAATCCATATCTGCCAAGTGACCCTATGTAGGGGGAACAGTCCCTATTCTGCTCTGTGTCAGTGTGTATCAGGGATCCTTAGGATAGGTGTCAATCCATATCTGCCAAGTGACCCTATGTAGGGGGAACAGTCCCTATTCTGCTCTGTGTCAGTGTGTATCAGGGATCCTTAGGATAGGTGTCAATCCATATCTGCCAAGTGACCCTATGTAGGGGGAACAGTCCCTATTCTGCTCTGTTTCAGTGAGTATCAGGGTCTCTGAGGACAGGTGCCAATCCATATGTCAAGGTGTCAATATGTCATATGTCAGGTGTCAATCCATATCCATTGTGATTTCGGAATGTTAGGTGATTTATGCCCTTTATGGATTACAACCAGACTCTGCATCAACTGTGTAATTTTCGTGGGAGTTTTGCCATGGATCCCTATCCGGCATGCCACAGTCCAGGTGTTAGTCCCCTTGAAACAACTTTTCCATCACTATTGTGGCCAGAAAGAGTCCCTGTGGGTTTTAAAATTCGCCTGCCCATTGAAGTCTATGGCGGTTCGCAAACATTTACGGAAGTTCGCGTTCGCCGTTCGCGAACCGAAAATGTTATGTTTGCGACATCACTAATCTTGACATCTTGTCTGCAGTGTGTATGTATTAATATACGTTTTGAAGTGCTGAACCTTTTCCATATATCCCTGGAGATATTGTCTTTGTAGAATATCCTCTTCTTTGGAGTAGTGCAGATTTTATTATTTAAGTAAAAGCCCCAGTGGTGTTTTATTTTTTTTATTAATCTGGTTAAACATGGCGGCTGCACAGTTTGCACTAATTTAATTATTTGATGAAAGCTACCAAAGAGGTCACGATATATTTTATGTGCATTGCCAGACACTATATAAGCAGCTTCTCCGTGACACCATGGATGGGTTGATGATTGCATTGATTTATACAAATTCTGTCACCTATAAGCATCCAAATTCATGTAGACTGTTATGAGACCTTCTTGCAACCTAACCTATGCAAATGTTATACTTTCATTATGATGATACTTGCAGTGTCCCTTTAATTTTTTTTAAAGAAGTAGCAAATTAGATCTTTGAGTGTAAAAAGTCTTTGCACTAGTCTTGCCAACAAAAACACAATCCCCACCCCACAAGCAACACTTTAAATCAATGGCTCCCTAGACACTTTATTTTTTTTATTATCGTGAAAAATATCCTAGGCTAGGGAACTGTAATCTGTGGAACTGGTTTGTAGGGGCACAAATTAAGTACTTCCCCAGGTGTCTAATAAATTTGCTCGGACTCTCGAAATGAAATGCGCCCAGGAAAACAGTGTTTGCTAAAGTGAGAATTTAACGTGAATTTCAAAATATAAATTGAAAATAAAAAAACTGGAACTTTTCTCTAATTTACCTATGCTTTCAGATCGGCTACTCTGGCCTCAAAGTTGAAATTCTCTTTGACATGTCAGCTTAGTAAATAACCCTGAAGGTTATAGAAGAAGATTAATGCACTGCTGCTTCATTTCATTTTTGGTAACCTCTAAATATTTTTTGTCTGCTATTTTGTATGCAGAAAACCGTTATTACAGCAGGCTTTCGGGAGGCTAATACTCAGTAAGGCTGGCACAGGGTGTGCCCGCTCATCTTCCGTATAATCAGCCTGCTCTGTCGATATACGACCAACTTAGCAGGGCGTGTATGCAGCTCGAATAACAGTGGGGTTCTGACTACTTCCTGATCTACTCTCCTCCCTTCTCCACTCCCTGTCCATCCTTTCACGCCCCCCTCAGTGCAGGTCAGAGACTCACGTTCTAACCTTTCATCACAGCAGTAGTACATAAGGCATCTACCCGGAGCTAACACACCCACCGGCTCACAGTCTGCCCGCAGGTGAGGAAGTAGCCAGATCTTTAACGATTATCGTGCACTTTTATCATAGAATGTATAACTTACAAAAGGTTCCAAGAAGTAGAAGCTTCTACGGATGCACCAGAATCATGTGTATTTAATGAGTGTTTGTGTGAAAAGTCCGATTAGTTTTCCTGTTAAATCTACATGGCAGAGAGGGCACGTTAGTGCTAAGGATGCAGTGGGTACATATGTTTTCTGTGTGGTATTGCATGCATAATTGTATAAATCAATAGACTGTCTGAGGGGTTGGCCTTCGGTATTTTAAATTCATTTGATAATGTTTTTTCTCTGTAGTTTGAACAACGAGAAAACCTTAAAACACATCGAAACTTTACAGAATTTCCATTGATTACCAGCAATGAATATTAATTGCATTCTGTTATTTCACACACTGTATTTTCAGAGTATTATTTCTTGATCAGTCACAAATGATGGCTCAGTGGCTTCTTTATCTGGTTGATACATAAAGTACTTCCTGTATGTGTTACTGAGTTTGGGTACTCTGCAGGTGTGCAGCTCATTTTGGATCCATCTCTTTAAATTCTTACGTTGGGGTGTTAATAGGTGAGTAAAAGACCAAGGACTTAAGCAAAAAAATGAAAGGGTTATATGTTGCTGGAATTACGCCAACAAAGCCGTTTTAACAAGAAAGGTTTCTTTAGTATAGGTGTGACAGCAAGTGATATGCAACAAGATGATTATCATGCATTCAACATAATTCATGAGTAACATTTTTACATTTATTTGATTGTGACTAATAAACACTCATGGGTATGTTTAAAAAAAAAAAAAATAGACTAGAATTCTAAATATTGTTATAGGGACAATATGGGTATCAAGTCAAATGTAATGCATCTCATGTTTTTGTGGGAAAAACAAGCTGTATTATTTTGCATTCTCAAATATTTTAAGGTAACACTATCAGGTCAGGAACACAAACCTGTATTCCTGACCCTAGAGTGTTAAAACCACAATCTAGCCCCCCTGGTCACTTGCCCCCTCTATGCAATGTAAAATCTAACTTTTAGTCAGAGGGTTTAGAGTAGACACTCAATGGCAGCCATCTGAGGAGTGGCCAGTGAAGTTATCACTAGGCTGCAATGTAAACTGCATTTTCTCTGGGGAAAAAAAATTGTTTACTGAAAAAGGCCTGAAGGGAATGATTATACTTGCCAGAACAAATGCATTCAGCTGTAGTTGTTCTGGTGATTATAAATTTATATATAAATGTTACCAAACTGCCCACAGTTATGCACTGGTCAGTGACAAGAGCTGCAGTCACTTCCAATGTCCAGGTCTACTAAAGAGTTCTGTCATAGCTTGCTGTGTACAATGGACTATGATAGCCCTGTTTAGACATGGGTTAATAATTACTGGGATTTCCATTTGTGGTCAATACTGGTATCCACACAATTGATATTTTCTTGTACTATGAATATTGCTGATTTACTAAGAAAAAAAATAAGTTGTTGATCTGGATGCTCTTCTGGTCAGCCAGTAGCTCCTCAACATGCTCGCTCTGTAACTGCCTCAAGAAAGTGATTTACACTAGAGTTTGAGAGACAGAAAGGATATTCAATCTCCTGTGTCCTGTCTGTCAGCTAGGTGCATTTAGTCTGCATTGTGCAGTAAATGCTGCACATATCAGTGGCACCTGGTGGGGTGCCAGTCTTCACACACACCATTTGACTCCACATCATCTTTGGAAACCCCACCTCCTGATATGTTGGACTTATGAAATCTTAAAATTGCTGTAAAAACAATCTATAGAAACGGCACATAACAAATTTGAGTTGCACACAAAAAAAGAATGAGAACTCTGAGAACGGACTAAAGCTTAGAAGCTTGCTCTATAGTATATCCCTTCTCAAGTCTCTGGCATTGAAATAATTAAAACATTTAATGTATTAGTGTGCATGAAAAGGCTCAGGCTAATGCGTTAAACCAGTGGTTACCTTTAAGTTCAAGATGCCCTTAATATTTCAATATTTTTTCCAAGGCGTCCAAAGTAAAAAAAAAAATAAATAAATAAAAAAAAAATAATTAAATTCTAGGTTGTATGTATGTACAGCCCAGCAGCATATACTGGGCCTCTGACAGAAATGCTTGCTGTTAAAGCCCAGATCCAGAACCTAATTTTGTGAGGGTTACTGGTAGATTATTTAACGAAACAATCCAGGCACAATAACCACTACAGCACTTTGTAGCGGTTATGGTGCCAGTAGTGCTCTCCCAGAGTAAGTGGTCAAACTGTTAAAGAACAGTTTGACAACTTACCTAGGATCTGCAGTAAGGGATAGGGGCAATGGTGTGTGTGTGTGTGTGTGTGTGTGTGTATGTGAAGGGTGCAGTGTGCGTGTGAGGGGTACAGGAGTGCATTGTGTTTGAAGGGTGCAGTGTGCGTGTATGTGGGGCAGTTTGTGCGTGAGGGGTACAGTGTGTTTGTGTGGGAGCAGGTTGTGTGAGGAGTGCAGTGTGTGTGTGTGTGTGTGTGTGTGTATGGGGGGAAGTTATTGTGTCTCTATGGGGGTAGGAGGGCAAATAAATATATATAAAATTTTAAATATTAAAAATATTTTTTTTTCATATCTCTCTCCTGCCCCTCCCCCTTTGCATGGGAGGGGTGACAGTATTAATCCCTAGTGGGGATGCCCTGGCAATCCTAGTCGTGTAAGTGAACTCTAGCAGCCTCGGGAGATTTGGAGTGTTGCCGTGGTAACCGTGGAGAGGGAGGTCTCTGATCACACTGCCGCTGAATGCCTCCTCTCCTCCTTTCCTCCCACCTCCTTGCAGCATATATCAGCAGAGTAGGCACCTGCCATCCAGGTAATCAGGTGCCTTCTCTGCCTCACTGCGTAGGAGAAGATTCGTAGGTGCCCTAAGGTGGCTCCTCTTGGCGCCTCTACCCTCGGTGGCTATAGCTGTAGAGCATTCAACAAGATATCCCATAAATCTTTGTGAAAGTTTCTATTCTGCAAGGATTTATGGAATATGTGCAAAGATCTCATAGAAAACTGTAACATGATGTTGAAAAGGAAATGACGAGTCAAATATGGCAATGTGATGTGTAGTTCTTGGGTCCTGATATTTAAAAATTATAGAACAAATTCACAAAAGCGACATGCTTATTTTATCTGTGAAGCACACAAGGAATCCCGAAATCAAACCACTTTGAATGTTTCAATATTTTTTTTTTAGTTAATATTTTTGTTCTTGCGTTTTTGAATAGTGGCTATTATTATTGACATGTATATAGTGCCAACTTATTTCACAGAGCTTTACAATATTTGAAACAAACTATTACAAATTTTAACATGAACAATTGGTTGATGAGGACGCTGTTCAAAAGAGCTTACAATCTATGGCTGGTGGGGTATAACAAGATAGGAACCAAGTGACAGGGTGGAGAAATAGCTGTTTTGGAAGGTGATCTGTAATTACTTCCTCCTGGTGCTGAAACAGCACAGGGGAATGGCAAGCTGGCAGGGCCCCAGGCGAAGGTGGCTCTGCTCGCCACCCGCCCCCTTTCCATTAAGCCAGCTGCCTGCCCCCATTCTAATGCGTTTGGGAGAAAGTAATTCCTTTCACTTCCTCCTTGCTCATAGAATGCTGCACGTTGATATAGAGAATCAGGAGGAGGAGTCTGAACCAGCGGCAGCCCACTCACATTAGCTGTAGCCAGCCCCACTGCTACCTGCTGCTTTATAGTCCAACTGGACCCCAGGGAAACCACCCTCCTGCACCAACAAGGTAGGAAACAGGAGGGTGGCTGAAAATATGTATTATCTTTTTATTTGTGTGTGTATATCTGTTATGTGTATGTCAGAGCTTGACAAATCCCAGGTCGCCATGGCGACCAGGAAATGTCCTGGCATCTGGGATTTGTGAGCCTGTTACCTCCCGAGGTGACCGGCTGCTTTAGAGCAGAGACGGGCAGTCTGCTCATGGAGAGCTGAGGGAGGAAGCCCGGCAGTTGACTGAGGTAAGGGGGTGGCCGGCTAGTGACCCTCCCGAGATTAGGTCCTGGATCCGCCCCTGAGCAGCACAGGATGTTTACTTTAAAATTGAATTAACAGAGCAGGAGATAATACATTCTAAATGAAAGAGTGTGTAATGTATTGCCCCTTTAGAATCAAGGACAGCGTGCAGTCTTTTGTAATAGTGGTCAATAAGGCCCCTAATTCTTGCAGGTGGTATAGTTGCCCATTTGTCTTGGCAAAATGCCTCCAGGTCATGAACCGCACGTTTGAGATCTCCCCAGAGTGGCTTGATGATATTAAGGTCAGGAAACTGTGATGGCCACTCCAGAACCTTCACCTTTTGCTGCTGTAACAACTGGAGGGTCAACTTGGACTTGTGCTTATGGTCATTGTAATGCTGGAAAGTTCAAGAGCATCCCATGCACAGCCTTCATGCAGAAGAATGCAAATTGTCTTCCAGTATTTTCTGATAACATGCTGCAATCATCTTGCCATCAATTTTCACAAGATTCCCGTGCCTTTAGAGCTCACACAACCCCAAAACATCAGTGAGCCACCATTATGATTTACAGTGGTGATGGTATTCTTTTCACTATAGGCCTTGTTGACCCCTTTTCAAACATAGCAATTATGGTTTTATCCATAAGGCTCTATTTTGGTCTTGTCACTCACAATTCGTGTGCCAGAAGCTGTGAGGCGTGTCAAGGTGTTTTCAGGCATACTGTAACTGGGCTTTTTTGTGGCATTGTGCAGTAAAGGCGTCTTTCTGGCAACTTGACCATGCAGCTCATTTTTGTTCAAGTATCGTTGTATTGCGCTCCTCCAAACAACCACACCTTCCAGAGTCTTTTTCCAGAGCAGCCTGTATTTCTCCTGAGGTTACCCGTGGGTTTTTCTTTGTATCCCAAACAATTCTTCTGGCAGTTGTGGCTGAAATCTTTCTTCGTCTACCTGACCTTGGCTTGGTATCAAGAGATCCCCAAATGTTCCACTTCTTAAAGCGGCACTGTCATGCCGAACTTACCTTTCTTTAATCACTTCCTCTTCTCTCTCTCTCTGTCAGGATCAGCTCTTAATTTCCTTCTGTCTGCTCTAGTTTTCTTTAAAACATAAGACAATGTACGGACTACTTTGTCCTATCGAGGTTTCCTACGCCTGACTATCTATAACCAGTGGATGAGCAAGTGTGCTCCATTTCAGAGAAATGTTCCCACGATTCTCACCTTTCCTCTGTGTTCATGCGATGCCTTCTTTCCATATTCCCAAAACTACCGAATTTCATCATAACAGAATGAAAGCCGTTCGTTCATTTGTGATATGCCGAAATTTGGGTCTTTGTTTGGTTTGAAATTTCATTTTAACTAATTAAATTCTGATCGGATCATGACTGCATTTTGCAGCCACTTAGTAGATTGCTCCCTAATTCCCACAGTATTAGTGAGCTATCTACCAAAAAGCTAAGACCAAGATTGTTCTTTCAGCATACTTTTACTAATACCAAGTAAAAATGACTTGGTATTCGTAAGTAATCTGCCCCTCCTCGCTATATCGAGAGTATGGGCATGTCTAGTAAACAGTGAGGCAGCCTGTGTTGTAAAATAAAATTAAAATACCCCCCCCCCAATAAATGGCCCCATGGTGGGGCATCTCTTAACTAGCCTGGGGGAGACAGTGTCACCCCCTCCCCCCCCCCCCCCCCCAAGTCCGCGAGTGGGGGCTATTCAAGTAAACAGGGGACATGACATAGGGTCTCCTTTGGCCCCCACCCATGAGTGGCGGGTGGGGGCCCTAAATTACAATAAGGTGGGGGGAACTATTGTCCACCCCACCCCCAGCGGGACTTGGGGGACACAGTCTTCCCTGCTAGATAATTGATGCCCCACCATAGGGCCATTTGTAAGGGGAGGGGGAAGCTTTTTTTTTTTTTAAATCAGTGAGCAGCCACTGGCTGCTCAGTTTAGTAGACGTGCCCCGATTTTAATCTCCCTAATGCTTTTATGACCCCCATAGAGTGAGGGAGGACGGGGGGGGGGGGGGGGGGGGAGGGCTTAGGAAGTGGTTGGGAGCTTAGGGGCATTTGGGGATAACTAAGGGGACATTTAGCTGTAGTGGAGTCGGGAGGGGGGTTAAAAAACAAAACTGTATCGGCCATGACAGTGCTGCTTTAATAAGTGATTGAACAGTACTGACTGGCATTTTCAAGGCTTTGGATATCTTTTTATATCCTTTTCCATCTTTATAAAGTGACATTACCTTGTTACGTAGGTCTTTTGACAGTTCTTTTATCCTCTCCATTGCTCAGTATCTAGCCTGCTCAGTGCATCCACGTGAGAGCTAACAAACTAATTGACTATTTATACAAAGACACTAATTGCAAATTGAAAAGCCACAGGTGTGGGAAATTAACTTTAATTGTTATTTTAACATGTGTCTGTGTCTGTAACAAGGCCAAACATTCAATTGTATGTAAACTTTTGATCATGGCCATTTTGGTGATTTATCATTGATTTCTAAAAAGGCGCAAAACTACTACGTGATAATAAATGGCTTCATATGATCACTATCCTTCAATAAGACACTTTAAAAAAAATAAAAAATGTTTTGATCAGTCATATTTTCAAAATCCATGCCAAAATTTCACAGTATCTGCCAGGGTTTGAGCACAAAACTTTTGAGCACAACTGTATACACATACACCAGATCGATAAACAGTTTCTCAAGCACTGACACACATGCATTACATTATTATGTTATTATTTATATAGCGCCAACAAATTCCGCAGCACTTTACAGTTACACTGCAATCCACACACACTGCCCCTCTCCCCAAGTCCAGTATCTCCCCTCTTTGGAAAGATTTGTAATGCTCTTTTTTTTGGACTATTATCTAATAAATCTCAAAACAATAAATATAAATAACAAATTTATTAACTATTTACATTTTTTTTTGTAGTGAGAAATGTACTTTTACAGTGGGACTTTTTAATTTGCTATATTAAATAATCGTGAAAGTTATAAACATTTTAGTGGTGTGCTTTTGTTATATTGCCCTTTTTAGATCTTTTTCACAAAAACCCCTTTCATTAGTTTGTAATGCTTTCAGTATGGTATGGTATGGTCACTATTTGAGACTATGTTTTAGTTAATTTCACAGGATTTCACTTTATTGATTATATTATATTGTATTTTTAATTATGCACTATTCTTTAACAAATTAGTTTGTGAGGCCTGAAAAAATAATATCCATGTTAACACTGTCAATCATTGCTGCAAACTTTGCTTTATTTTATCTCATTTTGGTACATTTTAGCAACCTCTCAATGTGAATTAACCCATAGACGCCTACCATTTGTAAAAGCTGATATCAAATGTTTCTCGTGCTGTATACTGTCTTGTTGTGCAGCCATAACTCATGTCAAAATGTGAGGTGCAATTATTTCTTGATTTTTTTTTTTTTTTCATTTCATAATTCATACAAATGTGTATTTTGTAAGCTGTTATGCTTTGCTCCATCTTCTGAATATAGTTCTATACCCTCTGTGTGTACCTCTGCAAAATATTTTTTAAGTTACGGAGTAACATTTTTGAGACCCATCCATTTCAAGGCTTGCATTGACACTTCAGGTGATTATATATCACAATGAAAGACAGTAATGATAACATGAAAAGTCAAGAATACTGCATTATGGGAGGGGGGAGGGAAAGAACGCTATGGGACAGGGGAGGGAAAGAACGCTATGGGACAGGGGAGGGGGGAGGGAAAGAACGCTATGGGACAGGGGAGGGGGGAGGGAAAGAACGCTATGGGACAGGGGAGGGAAAGAACGCTATGGGACAGGGGAGGGAAAGAACGCTATGGGACAGGGGAGGGAAAGAACGCTATGGGACAGGGGAGGGAAAGAACGCTATGGGACAGGGGAGGGAAAGAACGCTATGGGACAGGGGAGGGAAAGAACGCTATGGGACAGGGGAGGGAAAGAACGCTATGGGACAGGGGAGGGAAAGAACGCTATGGGACAGGGGAGGGAAAGAACGCTATGGGACAGGGGAGGGAAAGAACGCTATGGGACAGGGGAGGGAAAGAACGCTATGGGACAGGGGAGGGAAAGAACGCTATGGGACAGGGGAGGGAAAGAACGCTATGGGACAGGGGAGGGAAAGAACGCTATGGGACAGGGGAGGGAAAGAACGCTATGGGACAGGGGAGGGAAAGAACGCTATGGGACAGGGGAGGGAAAGAACGCTATGGGACAGGGGAGGGAAAGAACGCTATGGGACAGGGGAGGGAAAGAACGCTATGGGACAGGGGAGGGAAAGAACGCTATGGGACAGGGGAGGGAAAGAACGCTATGGGACAGGGGAGGGAAAGAACGCTATGGGACAGGGGAGGGAAAGAACGCTATGGGACAGGGGAGGGAAAGAACGCTATGGGACAGGGGAGGGAAAGAACGCTATGGGACAGGGGAGGGAAAGAACGCTATGGGACAGGGGAGGGAAAGAACGCTATGGGACAGGGGAGGGAAAGAACGCTATGGGACAGGGGAGGGAAAGAACGCTATGGGACAGGGGAGGGAAAGAACGCTATGGGACAGGGGAGGGAAAGAACGCTATGGGACAGGGGAGGGAAAGAACGCTATGGGACAGGGGAGGGAAAGAACGCTATGGGACAGGGGAGGGAAAGAACGCTATGGGACAGGGGAGGGAAAGAACGCTATGGGACAGGGGAGGGAAAGAACGCTATGGGACAGGGGAGGGAAAGAACGCTATGGGACAGGGGAGGGAAAGAACGCTATGGGACAGGGGAGGGAAAGAACGCTATGGGACAGGGGAGGGAAAGAACGCTATGGGACAGGGGAGGGAAAGAACGCTATGGGACAGGGGAGGGAAAGAACGCTATGGGACAGGGGAGGGAAAGAACGCTATGGGACAGGGGAGGGAAAGAACGCTATGGGACAGGGGAGGGAAAGAACGCTATGGGACAGGGGAGGGAAAGAACGCTATGGGACAGGGGAGGGAAAGAACGCTATGGGACAGGGGAGGGAAAGAACGCTATGGGACAGGGGAGGGAAAGAACGCTATGGGACAGGGGAGGGAAAGAACGCTATGGGACAGGGGAGGGAAAGAACGCTATGGGACAGGGGAGGGAAAGAACGCTATGGGACAGGGGAGGGAAAGAACGCTATGGGACAGGGGAGGGAAAGAACGCTATGGGACAGGGGAGGGAAAGAACGCTATGGGACAGGGGAGGGAAAGAACGCTATGGGACAGGGGAGGGAAAGAACGCTATGGGACAGGGGAGGGAAAGAACGCTATGGGACAGGGGAGGGAAAGAACGCTATGGGACAGGGGAGGGAAAGAACGCTATGGGACAGGGGAGGGAAAGAACGCTATGGGACAGGGGAGGGAAAGAACGCTATGGGACAGGGGAGGGAAAGAACGCTATGGGACAGGGGAGGGAAAGAACGCTATGGGACAGGGGAGGGAAAGAACGCTATGGGACAGGGGAGGGAAAGAACGCTATGGGACAGGGGAGGGAAAGAACGCTATGGGACAGGGGAGGGAAAGAACGCTATGGGACAGGGGAGGGAAAGAACGCTATGGGACAGGGGAGGGAAAGAACGCTATGGGACAGGGGAGGGAAAGAACGCTATGGGACAGGGGAGGGAAAGAACGCTATGGGACAGGGGAGGGAAAGAACGCTATGGGACAGGGGAGGGAAAGAACGCTATGGGACAGGGGAGGGAAAGAACGCTATGGGACAGGGGAGGGAAAGAACGCTATGGGACAGGGGAGGGAAAGAACGCTATGGGACAGGGGAGGGAAAGAACGCTATGGGACAGGGGAGGGAAAGAACGCTATGGGACAGGGGAGGGAAAGAACGCTATGGGACAGGGGAGGGAAAGAACGCTATGGGACAGGGGAGGGAAAGAACGCTATGGGACAGGGGAGGGAAAGAACGCTATGGGACAGGGGAGGGAAAGAACGCTATGGGACAGGGGAGGGAAAGAACGCTATGGGACAGGGGAGGGAAAGAACGCTATGGGACAGGGGAGGGAAAGAACGCTATGGGACAGGGGAGGGAAAGAACGCTATGGGACAGGGGAGGGAAAGAACGCTATGGGACAGGGGAGGGAAAGAACGCTATGGGACAGGGGAGGGAAAGAACGCTATGGGACAGGGGAGGGAAAGAACGCTATGGGACAGGGGAGGGAAAGAACGCTATGGGACAGGGGAGGGAAAGAATGCTATGGGACAGGGGAGGGGGGAGGGAAAGAATGCTATGGGACAGGGGAGGGGGGAGGGAAAGAATGCTATGGGACGGGGGAGGGAAAGAATGCTATGGGACGGGGGAGGGAAAGAATGCTATGGGACGGGGGAGGGAAAGAATGCTATGGGACGGGGGAGGGAAAGAATGCTATGGGACGGGGGAGGGAAAGAATGCTATGGGACGGGGGAGGGAAAGAATACTATGGGACAGGGGAGGGGAGAGGGAAAGAATGCTATGGGACAGGGGAGGGGAGAGGGAAAGAATGCTATGGGACAGGGGAGGGGCGAGGGAAAGAATGCTATGGGACAGGGGAAGGGCGAGGGAAAGAATGCTATGGGATAGGGGAGGGGGGGGAGGGAAAGAATGCTATGGGATAGGGGAGGGGGGGAGGGAAAGAATGCTAAATAAGAGGGGGTAGGAGAGCGGAACATTGAGGGGGTGGGCACAAGGTACAGGGAAGGGAAAAGGAACACTGGGGTAGGGGGACCACTAAAAGCGAAGAAGTTTTTCATATTGGATTCTTTTAAAAAGTCTAATAATAAAATTACATAAAAAAACTCTCTTAATATCATTTGGGGGGGAAAGTCGTTTTGGGCCAAGGGCATCCTGAAGTTTCAGTATTGGCCCAGAATTTTAATTTTGGTGCATCCCTACTAATTTGGTATCTTTAAATATGGAAATCTCACACAAGGGCATGCATTTAAGGAATTATCTACTAAACAGCTAAAAGATCAACATTTTAAAAGCCCCTTTCTTAATTTTAATCTGTTTTTTTAGTATATAACTCCCTTATGTGGATTGCAATATTTAAGGACACCAAATAAGGGAGCTGTTTACTAAACACATACGCATTTATATATGTGATATATATAATCACGGACTTATAATCACAGACCTACACACATAAACATCATACATACAATTAATTATAAAGAGGTTCCTCTTGTGCAGCCACACAACTCACCGCCGCCTCCCTTAGTACGCCACTGGTTATTGGACACTACAGGTTAAGAGTGCGATACAAATAAAGCTGTAACCAGCAAAAAGGAACTATATAAAGGTCGAGTTGAAACTATTTTCATTTTAGATGTAGAGATCACATGCACATAAACATATATATTGATCAGCAACAACATTAAAACCCCTGACCGGTGAAGAGAATTAATAGCATTGTTTACATCATGCTTAGCATAGCTTTTAAATAATATACATATAATTAAGTTATCGTGACTCTGGGGAAGGAGGCAAAGGGTTTCTTTAAGAACTGCTGGTATAGGTATATACTCCTATATAGTGTATATTAGCTTAAATTCTGCTTTTGTATTTTATGCAGGAGTGTTTAAAGAACAGAAAACAATATTGTGTATATATTACTCTTTCAGATTTTCAAAAATG